>NC_138548.1:203202458-203500205 GCF_964273705.1 Natrix helvetica | reverse complement strand
TATGTATTTCGTAAAGCTCAATTCCAGATATGAATTGATGAATGGATGGATGGATGGATGAAATTAATTTACAGTTTCAGATATAAAATTAACTTAAGATATAATGGAGCAAACAGTATTTTGAGATAGCCAGCCTTTCTGTTGCCCGAAATCTTCTTGGTTCCACTATTAAAATGCAGTAAAATTATTGCTTACTGTTTCTAAAACTGAAAGCTATTAGAACACTAAGGGAGCAGTTGTGTTTGTAAGCCAGTGAGAATTTTCCCTCCCTAGCCTATAGCTGAACACAAAAAACTATCAGTCAGCCAATGTATGCTTGTCAATTAGTAAACAGTGCATCACGCTGCTCTCGGAGTATCATATCAAAAAATAAGGCCATGGCTTTCTAGAAATGATAATGGGTTTCTGTGTTCAACATGGTGGCAAGCCAGTCTTGTCTTACAAGCTATTTACACAGTCCTAATAGCTAAGTTGGACTTGGGCCCCTTTACCTAGAGAAGACATTCAGCTGCCATGTCAGGGCACCAGGAAATGGAAGGGAGGTCAAGCTAGAGATCCTCTTTAGTTAGCTCTGTGCAAGACAACCCGCTGAAATGTTTATATGTATGCTACCATGCTTGCTGCTGAAAAGCAATATTTATGAAGTAACAGAGAGTTTGGGATTGGAACCAGGATAAACTTATAAGCACCCAACAACAATGTTGTAAGATTGGGGTGTGTTTGTGTGAACCTTAACTTGTTGTGCATCCATGCAGCCAAATGTCATAAGGCAAGGAATGCTAAATTTGGAGCCTCTCTCTTTCTCGCTCCCTCCCCCTCTCTGGTGTGAATAACTTGCAAATATGTATTTGCATTTATATAATCATACTTTTTATACAGATAATCATTTTCCTTAAGTCTTTCACAGCAAGTCTACATTTAAGCCAGTAGACTAGACTAGACTAGAAAATGATAAATGTTAGACAGACAGACAGACAGACAGACAGATAGAATGGAAGAAATATTGCTGGTATTCAAAGACTACATAATTCTACCTTAGTTTAAATGAGGCCATCTCACATTTCCCACCCAAATGACTTCCAATGGTCCTGGCCAATTGCTTCCATTAATAAAGAGGAAGGTGATATATGAGCTCATAGTGAGTTACCTCCTTTTGAGAAAAGAGGCAACCATTAGGGCTATGTGTGCATCAAAAATGATTGGAAGAAATGCTTCTGAACCAGGGGTGGGTTCCTGCCAGTTCTAACCTCTTCTATAGAGGTTAGACAAGTCTACAGACAAGAGGTTCCACAAATCTACCGTGCCGTTTAGAACCAGTTCCAGCTGCCTCCCCCCGCCCGTCCGCACATCATCAAAATGAAGAGCAAGAGGAGGAATTCTGGGAGTTGAAGTCCACAAGTCTTAAAGCTGTCAAGTTTGAACACCTCTGGGTTTTTTTCTAAAGGGTTAGGGGTGCAAGGGTCTTGTAACTTGACAGCTTTAAGACTTGCATACTTCAATGCCAGAGTTCCTGAGCCAACATGACTGGAGGAGGAATTCTGGGAGTTGAAGTCCACAAGTCTTAAGGCTGTCAAGTTTGAACACCCTTGGGGTTTTTTTCCTAAAGGGTTAGGGGTGCAAGGGTCTTGTAACTTGACAGCTTTAAGACTTGCGTGCTTCAAGTGCTAGAGTTTCTGAGCCAACATTTTGGTTGCTAAGCAAGAGCGTTGTTAAGTGAGTTTCACCACATTTTACAAGTTGGCCATGACTACCCAATCACATGACTGCCAAGCCACTCCCACCCAGTCACATGGCCGGCAAGCCACCCCCACAAAGCAGTCCACACCTACAGAAGAGGTTCTAAAAAAATTTGAAACCCACCACTGTTCTGAACCCATGCAAGAGAGAGCCTGTTCACTAATGCAGTCTAACTTTTGTCAGGCTTTGGTGTGAGTTTGAAAAAAAGGATGCATGGCTCTGTTTTAAGCCAGTGACTCATTCAGGTTAATGCAGCTCTTGGTTAACCATTTCTGAAGCATGCACAGTCATAAGAATTATGCTTGGAGTGTATAAATTCATGTTGAAACATAGCATAGTCTTGAGAATTAATCGTCCAGATGAGAGATTTTGTTGCTTTAGATGTTCTTGCTCTGATGTTAATGCAGAGAGAAGGTGATAGTTACCATGAGGAATGTTTAAGCTATGCAGTAAGAACTACTGCAGAGTTAACTTGAAAATGATTCTGGATCTGCAGTAGAAAAACAGACCCCACATCCATTCATTCACTTGGATGGACTGATCTGTTTTGTTCTGTTTTTATGAAACTATCCTTTGTTGTTACAGATTTAATTTCTTGATAAGCAAAAGTAAAAGTCAATGACTCAGAAATACCCAGTAGCCTGGAATAAAGGTAGTTTTTTTTTTTAAAAAAATCTAAACCTAAAATCTAACTTAAATCTAAATGTTACAAATAAAAGACCTTTTAAAACAACGCTACACACCATGCAAGTTAATATTTTTAGGATGCCTGTGAAAATTATTTATTGGTGTATTTTAAACAGCTTTTTAGGCATTGATTCAATCTAATTTTGCATCTGGCTGTTAAGATAATTTCAGAATGTTTGGTTTTCCTATCTTGTGTCTAAGGAAAATGAGCAATGGCGAAATATAAAATATTTAAGGAAGGAAATGCAAGTGTATGTATGTATGTATGTATGTATGTATGTATGTATGTATGTATGTATGTATGTATGTATGTATGTATATATATATATATATATATATATATATATATATATATATATATATATATATATATATATATATATATATATATATATATATATATATATATATATATATATATATATATATATATATGCTGGTTTTGTTGTATTCGGGTCTTTTCCCGTGTAAAGTTGAGATTGTCTTTGCAACGTTTCGGCAGGATCGCACCTGCCATCTTCAAGCTGTGGGCTTAAAAAAATTTTTCAGCATACTACACCCGTGAAAATCTACGAAAACATATATATATATATATATATATATATATATATATATATATATATATATATATATATATATATATATATATATATATATATATATATATATATATATATATATATATATATATATATATATATATATATATTAGTGTTACAACCCCTGGTATGCCTAAATATGGGAGGAAGGTCACTACTCCCTCTTTCTGTCCTTCGGCTTCATCACAGAAGACCATGCAGGCAGAAAACCATATTTTTATTTTTAATGTTGCCTTTTTATATTTGTGTTGTATTTGTACTGATAAATAAATAAAGGGAGACTAGTATAGATCTATTTCGAGCTAATTAGCTCTCATCAGCTAGCCATACCCTTACTGGGATTTGAACCCGGGCTGTATATATCTTAGGCAGGAGTGTTAGCCACTAAGCCACGGGCTCACTTCCTTATCAGTTGAGCCAGGGAAATAGGTATGTATTAGTGTTACAACCCCTGGTATGCCTAAATATGGGAGGAAGGTCACTACTCCCTCTTTCTGTCCTTCGGCTTCATCACAGAAGACCATGCAGGCAGAAAACCATATTTTTATTTTTAATGTTGCCTTTTTATATTTGTGTTGTATTTGTACTGATAAATAAATAAAGGGAGACTAGTATAGATCTATTTCGAGCTAATTAGCTCTCATCAGCTAGCCATACCCTTACTGGGATTTGAACCCGGGCTGTATATATCTTAGGCAGGAGTGTTAGCCACTAAGCCACGGGCTCACTTCCTTCAGTTGAGCCAGGGAAATAGGTATGTATTAGTGTTACAACCCCTGGTATGCCTAAATATGGGAGGAAGGTCACTACTCCCTCTTTCTGTCCTTCGGCTTCATCACAGAAGACCATGCAGGCAGAAAACCATATTTTTATTTTTAATGTTGCCTTTTTATATTTGTGTTGTATTTGTACTGATAAATAAATAAAGGGAGACTAGTATAGATCTATTTCGAGCTAATTAGCTCTCATCAGCTAGCCATACCCTTACTGGGATTTGAACCCGGGCTGTATATATCTTAGGCAGGAGTGTTAGCCACTAAGCCACGGGCTCACTTCCTTATCAGTTGAGCCAGGGAAATAGGTATGTATTAGTGTTACAACCCCTGGTATGCCTAAATATGGGAGGAAGGTCACTACTCCCTCTTTCTGTCCTTCGGCTTCATCACAGAAGACCATGCAGGCAGAAAACCATATTTTTATTTTTAATGTTGCCTTTTTATATTTGTGTTGTATTTGTACTGATAAATAAATAAAGGGAGACTAGTATAGATCTATTTCGAGCTAATTAGCTCTCATCAGCTAGCCATACCCTTACTGGGATTTGAACCCGGGCTATATATATCTTAGGCAGGAGTGTTAGCCACTAAGCCACGGGCTCACTTCCTTATCAGTTGAGCCAGGGAAATAGGTATCTATTAGTGTTACAACCCCTGGTATGCCTAAATATGGGAGGAAGGTCACTACTCCCTCTTTCTGTCCTTCGGCTTCATCACAGAAGACCATGCAGGCAGAAAACCATATTTTTATTTTTAATGTTGCCTTTTTATATTTATATATATTCACTTGCATTTCCTTCCATATATATATAATCTTGCCTTACCTTGGTTCTGAACATTCAGTGATGAAAATAGGAGAATAATGGCTGCAAGCCATCTGGATGTCTGCTGTCCTCTAAACTCCGGAGGACCAAAAGGCCTCCATCTCTTTCCATCAATTCGGCACCTTTGAGCATCCATTATCTTGGCTCCAAAGTGTTTCTAAGAAAGCCTACATCTCTAGAGCCAGCATCTCAGAGCTGCTTCTCTCCCCTTTTACAGATTTTGTCTCCCATAGGCTTCTTCAGCTATACAGTTGAAGCGCTACCCTAAAGTGGCCCAATTAAAAGGACATCTCCCAGGCCGACTTCAGATAAATTGCACACCTCCCACCATTAAATCCCCAAGAGCCAAAGACAGGGTGGGAGGCAGAGTGTATTTCTCATTACTGGAGAAAGACAGCATTTTTCCAACCACCTGTCCTGTCTTCAGGCACAACTAATTAACTGCACACCGTCTCTACATGCACACCTTTCAGCTCTTTTTTCGGCTTGGATCAAATCTGCTGCAAGTTTCCATTAAAAAACTCTTCCCCATTAATAAAAGCAGTTTTAAGTCAGCAGCTTATCAATCAAGCTTGAATTTCACAGTCAAATTTAAAGGCAGCTTGTCACTTTGAAAGTGGCAGGAAATGAAGAGTCTTGATCTCTCCTGGTTTATTTCTCATTCCAAACACATTTAGCCAAAGGAGAGGACGCAGTCAACTCTTTCAATGCTACTCCTGGACTGCTAAAATGCTGGGCTGCAGGCAAGAAGATACTGATTGGTCTCTACATTTTTTTTAAAAAAAACCACCAGTTTAATAACCATTGGGCCTAATTAGGGTTTGAAATCTTAGCTTGCTTCAAATTCTCTGTCTGTTCACAGATGAAAATAGAGACAAGTCCTCTTCTCGTAACAGATGTCTGAGTCTACCTCTTCCCCTGATTATTTCATATTGTGATGATTACAACCCACTGGCTGCTATTTCGCCAGCCGCATCTCCATTGCTGATTTAAAAACCCAACTGAGTTTATTCTTTTGGCAACTGATACAATAAGCATGATTGCTTTGTGCAAAGCGTTGCACAGCCCCAGTGTGTGGGTCTGTGTATGCTTGAAATCATTCAGAGATGCAACTTGAGGTAGGAGCCAAGCCCTGACAAATGACAGCTGTCATCCTCACTGGAACATTTTTAGAAGACATTCCCATAAAAGGCAATGTCAGAGACAGTGATTTATCAGGGAGAAGAACCAGAAAATGTGGGTTGTCCCCGATAATCCTTCTATAAACCTCTATTTAGTCTTAAACATAGGACTTGCGTTTGCTTCTTTTCTCCTTCTGCCCTGCTTTAACCTTATAACTTTTTCAAATAACGCATCCATGATTTTAGTGATGTTTCTAGTGAATAAATCAGAAATGGCTGACTTCATCCAGAACATTACATGTAATGTTTACGGTTAACCAACCACAATAATTAGGTTTGCACATTAGGCTACAACGTAAATGTGGTGCACCCAGAACTTCAGACTGTAATTCTGGAAAATAGGAATTTACTTATGATACTGAAATTACCCTGACACATTTTCAGCCAAAGATAAAAGTTAAACAATCAAGCAAACAAGCAAAAACTTACAAAAGGCCAAGAGTAAATGGTTCTCAGAGGTAGTTATAAAGCAATTAGCTGTGGGCAGATAGCTGTTGTTATTGCTAGATTTTTATCCTGCCATTTTTAATATATATTCAAGGCAGCAAACATACTTAATGCTCCTTTCTCCTTCCTCTATTTTTCCCATCACATCAACAAGAACCTCTCAGGATTGGCCTGAGAGAGAGAGGGACTGGCCCAAAGCCACCCATCAAGTTTTCATGCCTAAGGAAAGCCTACAACTTCCCATCTCCTGTCAGATGGTTGCCCCCATTTTCTATTTTTTTCTAAGCCATGGGTTAATTTTAGTTGTTCTTGAAATAACTTCAAACTGGCCAATAATAATGAGAAACCGAAGTATCATTCTTAAATCTGGACCCTCCAAAATAAAATTGGATTTAGTCCTATTTATTTTGGAGGCATTCCCAAGCATCTTAGAATTCTGCATCTTCCTTTGCAGAAATATATAATGAAAGCAATAATGTTGATGCCTACAGTATTTTTTTTTACTGCCTGTCAGGTTCCAAATCCTCATGATTCTTTTTTTACATGAAAACTATTGTAATTTTTTAAAAAAGAAAGAAATTGAAATGTTGAAAAGTGAAATGTCAACCTCCATTATCTGTTTTTCCAACAATCCCTCTGAGCTGCAAATAGATCCTAGATGCTTTCTTAGAAAGTGCACACAAAGTAATACTAATAGTATGATTGTAGTATATTTGAAATTTCTCCCTCTACTCCAGAAAAGGTTGAAGATAAGCAGTGCTAATATGGCAGACAGCACAGAAGAGCAGGCAAACATGAATGGTAAATATTCGGTAAATCTATATTTTTGAGTGGTTCTCCCTCCCTCCCTCCCCCTTTCTCACACAGACACACACACCACACACAAACACATTTTGTGAGGGCTATCTGTTACTGTTGTTTTGCCTTTGAATTATTGTTGATCCCTACTGATAGCCTGGACAAGCTGTTTTCCAAAGTGATTTGCCATTGGCTGCTGCCTAGGGCTAAGAGTGTGTGGGTGGCCTAAGGTCATGTAGCTGGCTTTATGCTCTAGGACAGCAATGGCGAACCTTTTTTGGCTCGCGTGCCATAAGTAGGGGGAGCGCAGGGAGGTAGTGTGCGGACGTGCCACACCCATAATGCAATGCGTGACACACACACACACACACACCGTGCGCATGTGTGCACACTACAGGCGTTCCCCCCCCAGTTTGTGCATGTTTTTTTCGCCCTCCCCAGGCTCCAGAGGCTTTATAGGAGCCTTGGGAGGGTGAAAACAGCCTCTTCCCCCCACCCTGGAAGCCCTCTGGAGGCTTGAGGGACCTTCAGGACGCTTCCCTGAAGCCTCCGGAGCAGTCAAAACGACCCTCTGAGCAAACCGGAAGTCCGTTCCCGAATTTCCGGTTTGCCTGTAGGGCCGTTTTTTTGCGCTCCAGAGGCTTCAGGGAAGCTCATGAAGCCTCCGGAGGGCCTCCAGGGGGGGCGGAAGACTCTTTTCACCCTCCCCAGGCTCCTATAAAGGCTCTGGAGCCTGGGGAGGGCGAAAAATGGCTTTAAAAAAGGGTGAACTCAGCTGGCCAGCGCGCACATGCACGCTGGCCAGCTGACAGGGCAGCGCCTCGCATGCCCTGACAAATGGCTCCGCGTGCTACCTGTGGCACGCGTGCCATAGGTTCGCCATCACTGCTCTAGGAGAAACTAGAACTCATGGTTTCCCGGGCACCTTCTCTTAGATTCTCATCTCAAAAGCATCAAAACACCCCTCAGCATAAACGTATGGGGAGGGGATTCCTAGTTTGGGTGAAGAGAAATCATGGCAATCATGGTGTCTGCCTCTCTGTTGGAACTGACCCTCTGCAAAAGGTTTTTTTTTTAAAAAAAAATCCTCTTATTCTCAGAGAGGTTCACATTTCTGTCGGCTGTGGTTTTGAAGGTTTTCAAATGTGTGGTGGTTTTCAAATTGCTAACTAGCGGTGTAACTGATGTCGTCCAACAGCATATGTGGTCAAAGCTTTTTCCACCTGGTCAGAAAGGAAACTGTCCAAATAGCAGAAAAACAAAAGACCAGCTTCTAATTGACAAGATGATTTTGAAAACCTGCAACAGAAAAAAGACCAACCTGAATGTAACTTGGACTCATTACAAGAAGTCATTTAACTCTGGATAATCAAGTGCCTAGAAATAATAGCAGTCAGTAGAAACATCAGAAGTTTTGTGCAAAGATCAATGGAAGACACAGTTCCTGGTCAATGATGATACTGGGAGAGGTTAATATCAAGAGAGGAATATTTCAAGGAAACCTTCTCATTACCACTACTGTTTGTCATTGCATTGATTCCTCTGTCAACAATACTGAACAAGTCAGGCATGGTATGAAACATCAAAAACATCTGCCAAGTTATCCAACCTTCTTTACGTGGATGATCTAAAGCTGCATAGTAAAACATCACCTGAAATAGAATCACTAATCAACACTGTATATACAGCCAAGATACTGCATTTCAGTGGAGTTTGGACTGGACAAATGCACCACCCTTACCATCAATAGAAGTAAAGTAGTAAACACTGAAATAATCAAAATGCCCTATGGAAATAACATCAAGAGTCTTGATGAAGAAGAACATTACAAATATCGTACTAAGTACACTGAAGTCAAGAAGGCGGTTAGAAGTGAATACATCAAGAGAGTGAAGATGATCTTAAAGTCAGCAGAAGAAATACGATCAAAGCAATTAACACCTGGGCAATTCTAGCCACTAGATTCATAGCTGGAATAATGGACTGGATTCAAGCAGAACTAAAAGCCCTGGATATTAGAAGACCGGAAAAATAATGACAATGAATCATGCTCTCATCCACGCAGCAACACTGACAGACTCTACTTACCAAGGAACTAGGTGGCTGTGAAACATTGCAAGTACACCAGACAGTCAAAGAAGACAAAAAAGGGCATTGTAAAAATATCTGAAGGACAGTGAAGAGGATTACTGAAGCTACGGTAGTACACCATGAAAGTTTACTGAATAGTAGAGAGACCAAGCTGGCCTACAGGAAAGACTGACGAACAATAGAAATAATAGAAATAGAAATAAGACAAGGCAAGGCAAAGTATTACATGGCCACTACATCAGGGACGTGTGGTCAGGGGAGGCAGGGGAGGCAGAGCCTCACCTCTCTTCCTGAAATAATAGTATATAATATTATATACTATATATATATATATAATATTATAATATTATATACATCTGTCCGGTCGCGCCCAGGAGCTGCGGAGGCAGAAATGTTGTCGGCGCTCCCGGATGACGAAGGCACGAAAGCAACTGGGGAACCCAGTCATCCGGGAGCGCCAACAACATTTCTGCCTCTGCCCTCCGCAGCTCCCGGGCGCGCCTGGACGGAGGTAGCCAGAATGCCGCCGAGGCAGTCCGGCGGGCGACCGACCGAGGATCAGGCTGCCTCACTCGCTCTTTCGTCCGCCCAGACCGCCTCGGTGTCGCTGTGGCTACCTCCCTCCGGCCGCGCCCGGGAGCTGCGGAGGGCGGAGGCAGAAATGTTGTCGGCGGTCCCGGATGACGAAGGCACGAAAGCGACTGGGGAACGACGAGCAGAGGCAGGAAGGTTCTCGTCGTTCCCCAGTCGCTTTCGAGGACTGCAGAGCGCGAGCCAGCGGAGCACGCTCAGGAAGGCGGGGAATGGGATCACGTGTACTGGAGGCTGAGGCAGCCTGAGCCTCCGGCACACGTGGTCCCATTCCCCGCCTTCCTGATGACGTCACCAGCCTCACCAGCCATAAACCTCACATTAGTAGGCAAAGCAGATAACGAGCAGTGGCCAAGAGCAGGAAAGTTGAAGAAAGACATAGAGGGGCTAATTCTGGGTGCATAAGACCAAGCCTCAAGAACAAATGCATTCAAAGCCAGAGTTGAACAGACAGCAAATGCTATCTCTGCATAGAAGCTGAAGAAACAATGGACCGCCTAGTTAGCTGCTGCAAGATCACACATACTGTACTGAAAACAGCTCGACGATATAGCAACAAGGGTTCATTGCAATATCTGCAAGAAATACCATTTGCTTGCAAACAAGAACTGTTGGAACCACAAATTAGACAAAGTCGTAGAAAGTGAAGACGATGGAAGTCCTCTGGTACTTTAAAATGCAAACATTGAAGCATCTGCCACACAGACTTAACAATTGTCGATAAGAAAAACGAAGTCTTTGGTAGTGCCTGGAGACAGCAGAATAGAAGAGAAAGAACTGGGGGGAGGGGGAAATCACAAAATACAAAAACCTGCAAGTAGAAGTAGTACAACCGTGGCAAAATAAAGCAAAGACAGTATCAATAGTAATAGGTGCCTTGGGTGCAATCCCAAATCCTCCAGAGCCCCATTTCAACACCATCCGCGTTGACAATATCACCATCAGTCAATTGCAAAAGGCAGCATTACTCTTTAACGACTGACATCATGCAATAATACCTTTAACACCCTCAAATAACACCTGCCTAACCCAGGCCCCTTGGAAGATAGATAGAAATGACAAATGCATTAGTCTAAACATCTGGCTGACTGTGCGACGAACCACAGTATACTATTAAGCAGGCTTCAGGAACACACAACTGCCTGCTTTGCTCACATTTCCTCATAAGGACCAAAAGAGCCTGCCGAGGCAAGATGGTTTTCAAAAGTATTTTGAAATATAAAATGTATCTCAGGGTAAGGTTATTCAGTGATGTGAGAGCTACTACAGAAAAAAAACCAGCATTGCCTTCTGAACTGTAGTCCCTCTTTTGCAGGGAGAGCAGGCCCTCTCCAGCTGCAAAGATAGGAGAGGCAGAATCATATTTAGTAAAGTGGTCATTGACATCACTTAGTGCTGTACCACACAGGGTTTTATATGTGATAAACAGCAGCCGAATCAGGCTTGGAAATCTGTTGTCTGTGAGACTAGTTACTACCAGTAGTATGGAAGAGAGACTAGTTACTACCAATAGTAGGGAAGAGAGACTAGTTACTACCAATAGTATGGAAGAGAGACGTTACTACCAGTAGTATGGAAGAGAGACTAGTTACTACCAATAGTAGGGAAGAGAGACTAGTTACTACCAGTGGTATGGAAGAGAGACTAGTTACTACCTGTAGCAGGGAAGAGAGCACAGGGGTTTCCAACCCCCGGTCCGTGGACTGGCAATGGTCCGTGGCATGCCAGCAACTGGGCCACACAAACAATTGAAACCCCATCTGGGGGACGCAGGCAGTATGTGAAACCACACCTCCTCCGGTCCATGGAAAAACCTCTCTCCACAGAAACGGCCCTTGGTACCCAAAAGATTGGGGGCTGCTGCTGGAGCAGATTTCCTTCACCAGGAATCTGGCTGTTGTATTCTGAACCAGCTGCAGCTTCAGGTTGCCTTCAAAGACAGCCTCACATAGAGGGCACTTTATTGTAGTAGTCCACTCATGTAATGTTCTTGTCACCACCAGGGCCTTTTGGTTCAAATGGGTTCTAACTGGTGCACCCAGTGGGTAAAAAGTCCCTTTGCCATGGTCTGCATCTGCTGTTTAAGAAGGTGCTGTGACTCCAGCGAGACCCCCAGTTTATGGACTCGCTTCTTAAGGGGAAACGTGGAACTGGCTAGAGCAGGGATCTCCAACCTGAGTTGAAGTCCTCCAGGCTTAAAGTTCCCAAGGTTGGAGACCCCTGCTCTAGAGCAACCTTGAAGACCAATGTTTCCAGATAGGCAAGATGTTTACGGATGATCAACTCCTCTGTTTTCCTTGGGTTTCATCTGGGTTTATTTTGGCCTCTTCAATCTCTTAGAGCCTCGAAACATTGCTTTGGGACTTCATGCTTTTCTGGGATGGGTTGTATAATTGGGTATCATCAATAATTTGATGATGCCTCATTCCAAACCAATATAGGTAGTCTTCGACTTACAACCATTCGTTTAGTGACCATTCAAAGTTACAATGGCACTAAAAAGTGTCTTATGACCGGTTTTCACACTTTTGACCATTGCAACATCCCCATGCTCATGTGATCAAAACCGGGATGGTTGACAATGTCAAGATAAAGGAAAGTTGCCCTGTCCTGGGGTCATGTGCTCACCATTTGTAACCTTAGCAGCTGACTTCCAACAAGCAGAGTTAATGGGGGAAGCTGGATTCACTTAACAATTGCATTTGCTTAATAACTGTGGTAGAAAAGATCATAAAATGTGACCAACTCACTTAACAACTGTCTTGCTTAGCAATAGAAATTTGGGGCTTCATTACAGTCATATGTTAAGGACTATCTGTAGTCATCCTCATCCAGTGATTTCATATAAGTAGTAAATAATATGGAGGACAGGAGGAAACCCTGTGGCAGTTCACACTGGAGCAATCATGACCTCTTTCTTCCACCACCCCCATGTCATCCAATATGATGGGATCAAGAAATGTCTCTTCTGGAGGGGTACTGTAATAGTATGTCGGAATGACCTTGAAAGACAGGAAGAATATCTGCAGACAAAACCATAGAGAGAGAGAGTAGAGGTGTACTTTCAGTTTTACAAGATTCTATCAGAGTCTGTATTTCTGGGAAATGCTTCTTGTCTGAACTGCCTAATAAGGCTGGCATCAATCTTGCAAGTGTGAAAGTACATGCTTTACAATCCAAGAAACTAAGGAAGGTGTCTTCTGTTGGCCATTCTTACTGCAGACACAGCTGGAGCTTGTCTGACCATTTTCCAGTGTGCAGGTCTTCCTCCTGTCTCCCAAGGTCATTCCCACATACCATTACAAATAGAAACCACTACCTCCTTCAAAGTAGATTCTTCCCTCAGAAAATAATTTACCAACTTCTAAATCCAATAATAAACTTCCCACTCAGAAGTAAAGAGGAGTCTAGATCCAGCCCCCATGAGGTGGGATTGTATCCTATCTTATATCTTCTATATATATTTCTATATATTATCTATCTATCTATCTATCTATCATCTATCTATCTATCTATCTATCTATCTATCTATCTATCTATCTATCTATCATCTATCTATCTATCTATCATCTATCTATCTATCTATCTATCTATCATCTATCTATCTATCTATCTATCTATCTATCTATCTATCTATCATCTACCTACCTACCTACCTACCTACCTACCTACCTACCTATCTAATATTACTCTTCCTGGATTCCACCAGCTAAAATGAATTCAAGGTCACAGATACTAGCCCTCTTCATCTCACTTGGCTTTGCCCAACTGAAAGTGAGGATCTTCCCTTGCCAGGTACCCCACAAAAACCTCCAGATGGCTGGAGGTCAAGTCATCCTTAATAGAGTCATTTGTTGGGAAACTGTGGCTGCACTAAGCCCAGAGGAAAGCAGAGATTTTGCCATTCTTATTGCTGGTGTGTAGATCTTAACATGGGCACATACCTGTGCTTAGACACATCCATTTCATCTGCAACTTCTTGGTATATCAGGGAACTACAGGAGATGGGCTACTAGGATGAGGTCTAGCAGGAGCAATCCTACCCAGAACGGTGGCCACTTCCATATTCCAAAGATCAGCCAGTTAGCATTGTCACCAAGTCACTGGGGTGCTTAATTACACTCCTCTCAGAATGAGCTATCAAACTGGATTGACCCACCTGTCCCCCTATTACCTCAACAATTGCTGCCTAAACAAGACAATTTATTTTGTCTGGTACAGTCAGCCTGGCGGGTGAGGTTTAATTGACTTGTTCAAGGACCCTAATTCCTTCAGTGTCCTTTGTCTTTACCTTGGATTAGAAGACTGATGGTAACGTAAAGCCTCCTTTTATGTTTTTAACAGCTTATTTTTAACTCTTTGTTATGACTCACTTCGTAAGAAAATAATGGAAAGGAGAGAGAATTACCAAAATGGCAGGCCACTTTGGGATCCTGAGTAACTTTTTATTAATGCTGGCTTCTCACAGCACACTTAACATACCCAGTTAAAGACTTAGTAGCTGCATTCACACCACAACAGTTTTAACCTTGGTTAGCCTGCTTTGGTTTGTTTTACAATGTAGTGACATTATTCTATTATTTATTATTAGTATGTATTTATTTATTGTTTTGCTATTTAGCATTGGGTGCAGCTAGAAACTAAATTAAGTCAATAATAAAATTAAATGGGCTGGGTATAGTGAGGCATTGCTGGACGTTTCTTTTACCAGCCATTAAAAATTCTTATTACTTCAGACATAGCTGGGTGGGCTGGGATTTTTAAACAGTGCATACTCATGCTTTTGTTATGATTTAAAAAAGAACTTAAGCCATTGGACTAGAAAGCAATTATTATAATAAATAGAAATTGTACAGAACAGAAAGCGGGTAGAGTAGAGTACAGCTCAAGGTACTCTGCCATACTTACTGCTGAATTAAAACAATAAATAAAATCATGTCCAACAGAATATTATTTCCAGGAATGAATAGTCACCAACAGTCCCAGAAAGATAGCTCAAAAGGGCACCTTGAAAAAACTTTCTGTGTTAGATCAAGACGATTTCATCTGAAATCAATTTGGACAGTTATGTATTCAGCACAACTACTGTATTTTTCGGACTATAAGATGCACCTTTTTTCCTCAAAAAAGAGGCTGAAAATCTGGGTGCGTCTTATACACTGAATACAGCATTTTTTGCCTCCCAAAGCCCCGCTCCCTTCACAAAAATGGCCATGCATACCCTTATGGAGGCTTTCAGAGAGCTCCTGGGGGCTGGGGAGGGCAGAAATGAGTGAAAAATGGGCAATTTTTTGCTCAATTTTGCCCTCCCCAGCCCCCAGGAGCACTCTATAAGCCTCCATAAGGCTATGCGTGCAATTGTTTTGACAAAAAAATGGTTTTTTGCTCGTTCTCCCCCCCAAGAGCAATCTGCAAGTCCCCCCCAGGCTATTCATGCCTTTTGGGGGTGGGGGAAACGGGCCCGTTTTTGGGAGGTTGCAGAGTGCAAAAACTTTTGTTTTCCTTTCGGAAAGCTCTAAGTGATTGATGAGAATTACATTGTCAAGTGCTGTGCCAGCAGAAACAAAGTCTTAGGTGCTGCAGATTGTCCACAATTTCCTTCTCCAGCACATGGATAAATACACCTGGAAACATCTACCTACCTACCTATTTTCTCTCCCTACCTATCTACCTACTGTATTTCTCTCTCTCCCTCTCCCTCCATCTACCTACCTACCTACACACACTCTTTCTCTCCCTCCCTACCTACTGTATTTCTCCATCTCTCTATCTCTATTTCTCTCTCTCTCTATCCCTTTATCTACCTACCTACCTACCTACCTACCTACCTACCTACCTACCTACCCACTCACTCTCTCCCTACCTAGCTACTGTATTTCTCTCTCCCTCTCTATCCATCTATCTACCTACCTACTTTTTTAAAAAAATAGCCTCTTCAAAACCTTGGTGCGTCTTATGCTCCGGTACGTCTGATACTCCGAAAAATATGGTAATGAAGTCTGTTTATTTGGGGGGTTTTCACAACAATAAAATTGGTCTTCTTTTTTGTTTATTTATTTATTTATTTTGGTATTTTGGCACAGAAACCTTTTGCTTCTCGTGGTCTAGTTAGTGGCAGGAGTGCAGATCCCCCCTTTTCCTGCCAATTTCAGTTTTTAACCTTTCCTGTGAACAAGGATCCCTTGTTACTCAGAGCTGTGAAAACAATCCATTTCTTTTTTACTTCCTCCCTTCTTTTATTTCCTAATGCCTTCTCTAGGTCCCATCTGATTTATCCCTGGAATATTTAATTTCTTTCCCCACAGGCAAGGGCCACACAGTGAAACTGTTAGATATTTGTTCTTACTACAGTGGTTTCCACCAAGGTCCTCTGTTCCGGCGGGAACAGAGGTTTAATCGTATTGGTCGAAGGGTCTGACAGCTCCCTATAAAAGGGCTGCTGTCAGAAACAACCTTCGCTGGATTGTTCTCACTTTTTGTACTTAATAAAGAGCTGTTGTTACCGTTAAGCCTGCATGTGCCTATCCATTACCCAATCTAACAGAAACCACAAGGGTATTTGAAAGAATCAGGGAAAGAAACAAAGCTCCGAGGGAATTTGATGACGAATCAGTACAGTAGAGAATTATTGAATGATTATATTAATCCTTCAATGGAAGGACGCCCAGAGGAACCTATTACTGGGGGAGGATTCAAAGGGCTTTGCTAACTTATCTTTCCCCTCCTATTTTTGTTAATTGGTATTATTCTGCTATTGCTATTATTATTCTGCTGTTCTCAAAAGAGATATGATTGGCTTCAAGACAGGGCCCAGGCATTCTGCTGCCTGAGGTAGATCAGCAAATGGCACCTGTTTCTTCAGGCCTATCCAAAAATCTTCCCTAGCCACAAAGGTGTTGGAATAGAACCAGGGACCCAGGTTCAAATCTCCCCTCAGTTATGGAAGCTCAATGCATGACTTTGGCTTATTCACTTTCTCTTAGTCTGGTCTACCTGACAGGGCTGTTGTTGTGGGAAAAATTAGAGGAAGGAGGGAGGATGTTGGCTGGAGTTCTTGGAGGAAAGGGAGGATGCCAATTAACAATTAAGAGATATAGAAATGAATAAGCACAGGCTACTGTGGATGTGTGAAAGTCTGGATGGAGAAAAAGGGAATGGCAGGTAAGGCAGGGGTCCCCTTAACTTAGGTATCCTGTCTCAAATTACCTCACTTGGTTTGTCCCTGCATCAATTCTCAACAACCGGGGCAGAATCATTCTCAAAAACCCTTTCCCCTCCCTATGGATAAAAATACCACCACATTATGATAAATAAATAACCAGACCGCTCTCCTACAAGAAACAAAATTAAAACAGCCTAACAGTTGAACAGGCTGCAGTTCCTTCACCAAATTAGATCTTCCTTCTGAATAGGGAAGCAGCCGTCCGCTCTTTTGCAAACCAGCACAACAGCTTCTCTGGTTGTGTTGGGATTACAACTCCTTCATTCACGGCGGCTGGAGATTCTGTGAGTTGCAGTACCAACACATCCAGTAAGCACCAGGCAGAGGAAGAGGCTGGTGGGCAACAAAGGGAATGAAGAGAATGATAGCAGAAGAAATGAATGTAGGTACAAGGTCAAACTACCCAACGCCTCCTAGACTCTGGGAATTCATTTCACTGACTCCTTCGAGCCAGCCTTGCCCTCTTGACCAGCTCCTCTTTTGAAATTTGGTTCTCCTCTTGGAGTTTTACCCAACTTTGGAATCTTAGTCCAGGCCGCAAGTGGGCTTTCTCCCAAAAGAGTTTTAACAAGGGTTAGGTTGCCCGAAGAGCCTTCCTTCTCAACCCCGTTTTTAAAGGATGCTGAGTTGGGGGAGGGGATGGGATGGCAGGAAGCGAGAGACCACACAGCCATGTCCTTCTTTGATGTAAATCATGCATTGCAGCAGAGTTAAGTAATGGAGTTACTTAAGTATGCACTGGTTGTTGACACATCATGCCCTTCATTGCAATCTGGGATTGTTCAATTAATTCTAAAGCCCTTGACATTAAAGCAAGGAGAAGCGAGGTTTCGCACGGACAATTAAATAGATGAGAAGCAACTAGATGCCTTAAAAATCACAAGAGGTTGGCTAGGCATCATGGCATGGCGGGGGGAATGGAAGGCGGGGCCCCCAGGCACTATTGTCCTTCTCTGCTGCAAGGGTTTCTTCTAGCACTCTTCCCTCTAATTCGGCTGCCCTCCCTCTCTGACTTTCCTTCAGGAGCTCTCTGAGAGAGATCCCAGCCGGGCTTTCTTCAATCCCCAAAAGAGAGCCGCTGAACAATTACCACAATCTTTCTCACAGCCTTTCTTCCTTCTGTGCCGGTGGAAGAACCGCTCGGGCTAGTTCAAATTAATTCAGAGAGAAACAGTTTGTAAGAACAAGCAGCAACTCCGGGGCTATGTTCCTGACCGTTAGGCGAGGTGTTGGACCATGCAGGCGGCTTAGGAGCTAAGCAATTTCCCTGCATATTGTCTTGGGGCCAGGAAGTAGAGTTGGGGATGGTGCACCACTGAGAATGCAAGACAGAGCAAAGGAATGCCCAAAAAGCATCCAAAAAGCCCAGAGGAGCTAGAAGGAAGATGCTGGGTTCCCAATTAGCCGGCTGAGAAATTAGGTCAGCGACAGGACCAGCCGAAACGGAGAAACTTTCCGCCTAGCTGCTTCCCCCTCCCACCTCCTGCATCCCGTCTCCCCCAGCAACTGCATCCTTCAGCAGCGGCATGTGGTACCCAGAGGCTCACTCACCCGCTTGCTTGTGACTGAGTCGGGCTGTCTTCCTCTCGCTGGGGGTTGGTGCCCAACTCCGACTACCAGCTGTTAGGCTCTGAAGTCCCAGATCCAGGGAGGGAGGTTGTAGGGAGAGCGGCGTGGGGCCGCCTACTTCTGGGACTGACAGGCAGCTCCCGATGGCCAATAGGGAGACGCGTGCCGCCCAGATGGAGAGCACCATTCGGTGAGGTGGGCAAAGGACGGGGAATGATGTCATGATATATGGAGGGGATGAGGGGAAGCGGTGACTTGGATCCTCCCTCCCTTTTTTCGGGGAAGAGAGGACGTTGCAGTTACTTGCTGGATGGGAGGGGGAGGGGGCTGAATGAATTTGGGCACCGGGTCGCTCTCTTGGATAAACGGATCTGTTGGATTTTGGCAGGCTTCCTCAACTGTGGCACTCTCAGGATGGGTTGGATTGCGAACCTCATTGTCTAAGAGGGCTAGGAGTTCACCCAAGACAATTGAAAGGAATCTATTTGGGAAAAGGCTGGATTTGTGAACAGCAAAAAAAAAAAAAAAAAGTGATCTAGCAAGGGCTGGGTGCTTACTAAGAATAACAGAAGGGTTACCTATGTTAGAGATAGCTTAACGGGTACAGAAGACGCTCTTTCTCTGAAAACACAAACTGTTTAAGAATAAAAATGATTAAAGAAGCTGTATTGAACTCAGTAACACTTGCTTCTAACTTAATCTGCCTGAAAGTGAGCTAGGAATCCCAAATGAAACTGGAGCCAGGGAGAGGGGTGGAAAACACCAAAGCAGGTCTTCAGATTTCCCCCCATTTCTATTATTTTACTCATATCCTAGTTTCTTCTTTGAAAAAGAGACAAGCATTTTGGAAGTATAATGGGAAATAGCCTGACAGGTAATAACGGATCCAAAGTCGCCCAGGAAAGTCTGTCATGCAGTGGGGGCCTGGATCTAATTTACCTCATATCACCACCTCATTCAACAAGCCTATCTTTCTTTTCCATGGATTGCAATCATTTAGGATGAAGAATTCTTGGAAACACCTGAGTGCTAGCATATTATTATAAGAGTTTTGTGTAAGTACTGGGAGAGATTTAGATTAGGGATTTGACTACCAGAAACATTACCTGGGAAGAGAGCATAATCTATGCTAACAAAGACCTTGATTATGACATTGTTCAATTTTAGAAACCATTCCAGTAACTCTGAGATGTACAACAGTGATGGGGTTGGAGATGATTTCATACAGATGACATCAACATATTTTGAAGATGATTTTCTTTGTCCTTCTACTGGGGTTTGATACAAAGGCTAGGCTTAAGGTCTGAAACTCCTAAGGTAACCCAAGGAGCAAGTAGCTCAGCACCAATTTTATATGCCCTCACAGGAATTGGAGATATGAGTGGTCACTAATGCCAATGAAGTCCTTGCACAAACTGATCAAAAGCATGTGGCACAAATCATTTGGGGACAGTAAACATGTTTCAAATTTTAATAGCCTGTCATAATGCTCTCACAAAATGGTTGCCATGGTGGACCTAATAGCATAAAGCATCCATTTAGTGGCAGGTAAACAGATGAGGTTGCTCCTTGCTGCCTCCTCTAGTCCTCTTAGATGCTCTCTGAAGTCCCCTCAGCTGTCGTCGTCTTCTTCTTTTGAGCAGGAGGTCACATTTCCAAGTAAAATGCCAAGATGATTTATTGATGCCAAGATGATCTCTCCAAAGAAAACTGTTCTTTGAAAACCTGCCTCGGAGTTCTGTTTGCGATGGGGTCATTACTTGGAATCCTGACACTAAGCTGCTGTCATTTACTCTTTTTAGTTTCTAAAAATGCTTCTGGTGTTCACCTGGGACCCAGATGCATTCTTGGAAATATATCTTTCTGCAGATGTTGGCATTTTGCTCCTTAACATTCTAGCTTCCCTTTAATTTTTATTATTCTTGTAATTAAAACAGTTTTTAAAAAAAAAATCAAATGGGCCATAGAGCCAGAGTCATGTCATAGAATATATTAAGAGCAGTTTTAAAATATGCTTTTTGCCTGAGTTTAAAGGGCTGTCTTGCATGAAGTTAGGAAATGAAATTATATACTGTTACTTAAGAATATATGATAATGCTCTGATGTTTTTAACTTAGCATAATGTCTAGTAATGAATGGCTATGGAAAGTTTCAGGTTAAAATCTACAAGGGACCTTTTATATGCAAAGCCAGGTACTCTATGTTAAGCTAGCAGTCTATTGTAATGCCAAATTGCAAGGTCAAATGGTATAGATGAATGGTTACAAAAAGTTCACTCAGGTGTTGTGGCAGTAGTAAGACCCCTCCATCATAAACATGGAAGCATGGTTTAGAGCAGAGGCCTCCAAGCCTGGCAACATTAAGACTTGTGGACTTTAACTTAGCATAGCTGGCTGAAGAATTGTTTTTTTTAAAGAGTTTTTATTTTTAGACTGACATAGACAAACGAGACATAAAACATAAAACCATCTTCAATTACATACAGTGTGTCGATTGGTTACAAGATTTTTGTGCATCTTTTCCATAGTCCTCACTTACCATTTATATAAAATCACATATTATCAATCAAATATATACTGTATATACATTATTATCATTGTACGTCATTTATTTGACTATAATTATTATTCCTTCATTTTAAACGAGATATTCTAGATATTGGATTTATTTATATTATAACAATTCATTGCATCTTCTTAAATCTATCCAATAATAATGTATCTCCATATTGTATTCTGTATCATTCTATAATTCTTGTATTATAAAACTCTCTAGTGTCTTTAATTTCCATGTTTTTTTATCTAACCACTGATAAAATAAATCCTATATCTTGTAATATTGTTTATCTTCTTGTTCTCTAATTTCAAATGTCAAACTGGCTGAAGAATTCTGAGAGTTGAAGTCCAGAAGTCTTCAAGTTGCCAGGTTTAAATGCTGGTAGGAAAAGGGCACCTAAAGGTAGAACCATTGCTCTAACTCTTAGCTTCTGAAATAACCAGCTATCCTCAGATAGATGATCTATACAGCATCCATCAACTAGATCCAGAGATTCTAGATCTAGATCTGGATGAGGAACAATCCTTGTTATCTCATCCAGGCTACTGGCTAGGAATTATGAGATCTGGCATCCATTAGACCATGAAGGTGCTGAGTTAGAAGGATATATTTTTATACTGTAAGAAAAAAAAGGTTGTATTTATGGCCGATCATTTTCTGCGGGATTGTATTTTATATTGCTTACTAAGTTCTCTTCAGTGATCTTTTTAGTGTTTCCCCTCTTCCTCCCATCTATCTCTTTTTATTCTTTCCAGCTCAAGGAATTAAAGGAATTATGTGATGGGGTTAAAGACTATGTTAGCAGGACAGGTTCCTGAAATTGGAACAGAAAGGGGCATTTTTGATGTTTGCATGTGTTTGTGATGGAAACTGAGAAAGGCAAAATCAAGTTTGGAAATGGGCTAGATTCAGACAAAATCCAATCCATTTTTATTGTGGTCATAGATCATCACAAAGAGATGAGGCGGGAAGAAACATAAAATGTTAAAAAATTGTATATAGATGTAAATATGAATGGTACAAAACTTGTAAAAAGGGAGAATGTAAATGGAAGGATGGGAGAACGAGAAGGGCTGTGAAGGAGAAGATTCCAGAATGAACAACCCCCTGCCCCAAAACACCATTAAAGGTTGACTCCTCCATTCTAAGCCCTTCTCCTTCCCTCTCCCACCATGTGGCCCAGAGCAGAGCTGCTTCTGAGGATTTGGGAAGAATAACAGCAACAGCTGTCCTCCACAGGCATTCAGGTACGTATTCTACTGCATGTTTTGCTTCTCATTATCCAATATTTTATGTATTTATGAATCTAAATAAAAGCAAGTATGATGACGGCTGCCCTGAAAATAGCTCTATTAAAACATTGCTTAAGGCCAGTCTGACTGAATACCTTGAAGTGACATCTTACGATAAACTGGATCAGTAGGAACTCTACCTACCTGATACCGTGTTTCCCTGAAAATAAGACAGGGTCTTATTTACTTTTGACCCCCGAAATAAGAGCTGGGCCTTATTTTCGGGGAGGTCTTATTGTTTTTGAGGTGCAGGAGAGTGGCAAGCATGGTCACTTCATGGCTGCTGCTGTGTTGCAATATTTTTGGGGAGGGCTTATTTTCGGGGGAGGGCTTATTTTAGCACATGTACTCAAAAGCCTGATTGGGCTTACTATCTGGGGAGGTCTTATTTTCCAGGAAACAGGGTAGTAGGTAGGCTATTCCAGAGTTCAGGACCACCACAATAATCCAGACCTTCGATATTATCCAACAAACCAAGATCGATAGCATTTTTCTCAGTCCTGGCAGCTCTGAGGCTCCCCCTTGATCATGCAACACAGGCCTTACCTAGGTCCCAGCCTACAATTATTAAATCATCACTTTGCATCAGGGATTATCTGTTGTTTTTTCTGCTAAACCAAGAGACCCTTCCTATCACAACAAAAAGAGTGTGTCTCTTTTCAGGCAACCTAGTCATGTGATTGCTCCTTGGTTTTATCATAAGTCTGGACTTTAACTCAGAGATTCAGTCATGCCCCTTTCCTTTGTTAACTGTCTGGTACCCCCACTGCCATTTCTCTGCCAGGATTTACTCTCTCGTTTAGGATATGGTCTCAAAGTTAGAGTAAGTTAGTTCTGTGTAAGCTAGCTCTGTATAAGGCTATTCTCTTCTCTTTTGCCCAACTGCTCCCACCCAAGCTATCATCCATGACCATCCACTGCAGCCCATTCCAGAAAAGGGTATGCGTTACAGCAGCGGTCCCCAACATTTTTGGCACCATGAATTGCTTTCATGGAAGTCCATTTTTTTACGGACCGAGGCGGTGGGGGAAGGAGTGCATAGCTTAGATCCTGCACATGTGCAGTTATGCTCACTTGCTGCTCACCTCCAGCTATGCAGCCTAGTTCCTCACAGGCTGAGAGCTGGTCACGGTACCAGAGTTTGGGGACCCCTGGTTTACAGAGCCGTAAGATGTTTTGTGGAGGAACTCCTGTGGTCTTCCCCAATGCAATAAAATTAGTGGATTGCCTAGAGGTGGAGCTCTTGCTTCACAATCAGGAGGTTGTGAGTTCGATCCTAGGTAGAGGCAGATGTAGGGTCTCCTGCTTGGCAGCGGGTTGGACTAGATGTCCTGCAAGGTCCCTTCCAACTCTGTTAATCTGAGTACCATTTTTTTTCCTGTCATTGAATCCCCAGCCGATGAATAAAGCAGATTTAAGTAATCCTAAATTGCACCCAGTGGTAAAGAACAATTTCTCCTCTTGGTGAACAGTATCAAAGGATGTCACAAACTGGCTAAAACCTGTTATGCTTCACCATGCCTTATGGTTCTTAAAGGTTTAATGTAAGCCTGGAGTGGTGAACTGGAGGGATAGTGAGCTGGTGCAACCTTGAACCGATGGCACCAACTTCCCTCCAATTGCCTCCAAACAAAACAGGAGCACGTTGAAAATTGCATCTGTTGCATACACGGGGAAAGAAAAGTGAGGGAGTTTGGAAGAGAAAGAAATCCTAAGTAAAAACACTGCTTGGGGCTCAGCACCTTTGAGACTCCAGTCCCATCAGCAACCTTATTCAACTCAAATTCCGACAGAAGGGACTTTGGGGAGTGGGGGGGGGAGCCCAAGAAGGACTCTAAAGCTGATGGACAGAACCTTGCAGAAAGACCTGCTCCATTCCTGCTGCTGTGCTGTGATTAGCCAATCCTGCCAGCTGCTGTAGAGGCAGAGGACAAGAAAGCTGGGGGACTTCAACCAATCACTTTGCCTGTCGTAGCACGTAAAATTAGCACAGCATCATTCGGCAATGATTCAGAGCAGGCAGGCAATTCCATGCTGGTTAAGAGTTTTCTGCTGACCCGAGAATTGGTGGACAGCTCAGTGGTGGAGAACCCCCCCCCAAAAAAAACAGAAACATTCCTAACTCCAAGATTCCTTGTCAATTTCACAGCATTTCCTAGTGTGTGTGGGGTGGGGAGGTGTCTAATCAGTTTTGCTTCCTAGTCTAGTGTTCAGGATTTCTGGGCCCACTTAAAATACCAGGAACCTCTAGCAATAAAATAAGGAAAGGAGAGAGGAATAGAAAGTCATGCAAGAGTTATTATTCAGTTATACTGTAACTGCAGAGGAGGGTTTGGACACGGTCCAATAGTCCAAATCAGAAATGACATAAGAGCTACACTCTTCCTTATGACTACCTCCAAAATTATGCCCTTTCTGGGCAGCAAATGACATCAACATTTGGTGCCCTCCAGATGTCTTTGATTTCAATCCTTTTAATTCCTAGAGAGGGATAATTCCCAGTATGCTATCTGAGAATCATTATCATTAAAGTCCAGCAGATCTTAAAGATCTCTGGATGAGGAAGGTTGAGGTGGAATTTAATAAATAGAACATGGGACTGAATCCCTGAGGAGAAGGGCTTTGCCCTGAGGGCGACATTCACACATGCTTGTAGTTGAGCTCTAGGTGAAAAAAATTATATTACAATCCGACATGGCAGGTAGAGCTATTGCGCATCACTTCGAATGCCACGTGTGAAAGTGGAGACAATCATCATGTTTAATTGGAAGGCATGGAGTATAGTTGAATTTTCCCTTCAAATGCTAATAAAACAATCTACAAACTCTTCCACCTTGGCCACATTGATGCAGATCTCTTTTTCCATGGCCAGATTGCTCTATGCTTATAAAATGGGGAGTGCTATAGTGATGGAAGAAAAACCTGGGCTTTCTCCATGTTTTGTCAGCCCTTCAATATTTCAATATACCGTATTTTTCGGAGTATAAGATGCACCTTTTCCCTCAAAAAAGAGGCTGAAAATCTGGGTGTGTCTTATACACTGAATACAGCATTTTTTGCCCCCCGAAACCCCGCCCCTTCAACAAAATGGCCGCGCATAGCCTTTAGGAGGCTTCCAGAGTGCTCCTGGGGACTGGGGAGGGCAGAAATGAGCGAAAAACAGGCTGATTTGTAAGATTTTGTTACTGTAGGTTTACATTAAAGGCAGCATTAGTAGTCATGATTAGTGCTTCTGGTCTGGATTACCTCTAAGGGCTGACAATGGTTTTCTCCTGGACTTCATGCAACCCAGGATGTATCCCAACTTCCTGACTAAAACAATTTCTCCCACCCTAGCTGGTGACATAACTGTTCTTTGGCTAGCATAGCAGTAGATAGCACCAGCAGCTTTCACTGTCTCCTCATATTTCCCACCATCTAAGCAACTATGCCAGGAGAAAGAAAAAATGGTTTTAGCTTTTCTTTGGGCAGGTGGTGATGATGTGCCTTTCAAATGCTTGGAATAGCCCTTTATGCACTAATATTCATTACTATCCTTTTCTGTCCCTTCATCTCATGACCTCACCCTGTAAAAGTACAGCACAACTCAAAAACTGCCTATCAGACTAATTTGGACAGCTATATGGCTCTTGCTGCTGTTGTAACTTGTTCTATGAGGAGGTAAGATTCTACCAATGCTTTATATTTATCCAAGCCTTCTTTTTATATTTCCTCAGTTACATTCACATTCTGCCTTTCCCACAAAAAAAATAGCTATGGCAATAAAATACCCAAGAAAAACCCAATAAATGCTACATAGAAATCAGCAGTCAAATGCTATAAAAATGAGCCGGTAAAAGGGTTACTAGAGATATCATTAAATAAGAAATTTCGGTGATACATAAAGCGGCTTAAAACAGAGGCTTGAGGATTATTTTGAACATGTCGTTCCTAGTGAATATGATGAATTCTTTGGTTTGCCATCTCCCTCTTGTGGGCATACATGGCAATTGTTGGCTCTGCTTATATGCTACCAGAAGCCTTCCAGAACAGTTCCTTGGGAGTCAGCCTGAGATACAGGACCGATGGGAAACTGTTCAACCTGCAAAGACTCTAGGCTGTCACCAAGCTAAAGCCATGCACGCCCCGCCAACTCCGTATGACCCGGTGGCCGAACACTGGGAATCGTACATGTTACGATTTGAATGCTTCCTCGAGGCAAACAACCTCATGGGCGTCCCTGAAAGCCGAAAGAAGAACCTCTTTCTGGGGTACTGTGCCCGAGAGGTCTTTGAAACTGCGAAGAACCTATCAGAGCCAACACCGCTCCCAACAGTTCCCTGGGCAGCATTACAGCAGACATTGAAGACCCACAATGCACCCAAACCGTCGAGGCACGTTCGCCGCAACGAATTCAACATAGGAACCAGAGAGAGGGTGAATCCATCACTGAACACGTGGTGGCGCTGCGCAAGGCAGCTACCTATTGCGAGTTCCGTGACCTGGACGACTTAATATTAGACCACATAATCTGCAGTGTGCAGGACATTAATCTGCAGAGACGATTGCTTGCCAGATCCAATATGTCTCTGCAGATCGCACTCGATGAGGCCAGAGCGTCCGAATCAGCAGACAAGTCAACGGAAACCTTGCAGCATCAACAAAACGTGCTACGAGCAGTGCAGAAACAAACGCGCATCCACCACGAGGCCACAGAGCAAGAGCACTCTGACAGCGAAGAAGATGACAGCTACCGCATGCGCAGTAGCCACATGAAGCCGGCGCAAAAATTCAACTCACGTTTGCCACCTTGCGCAAGCTGTGGAGGAGACCATGCCCGGTCTACTTGTCGTTTCCGAGACTCAACCTGTCAGCGTTGTGAACGAGACCTCCTTTTTGCTGACGACTGTGCTCTGTATGATGGGTATCAGAGCAGGAAATGCAAGCCAGCGTGGACAAATTAGCAGCAGCACGGGACAACTTTGGTCTCCTCATCAACACAAAGAAGACCAAAGTGATGCACCAGCCAGCTCCGAATGCCCAACACTAAGAGTCTTATCATCACAGTGAAGGGAAAAAGCTGCAAGCAGTGGACCAATTTACATACCTTGGCAGCACCCTCTCCCGTGCAGTGACAGTTGACATTGAGGTCAACTGCAGAATTGCCAAGGCAGGCTCTGCATTTGGCAGACTACTGACCAATGTGTGGGATCACCCTGCAGTAAGCCTTGCTACGAAGTATACTGAGCAGTAGTGCTAACTACCCTGATGTATGCCAGTGAGACTTGAACTGTATACAGGAGGCACGCTAGGCAATTGAACCACTTCCACACGACCTGCCTCCATAGACTTCTGAGGATCTGGTGGCAGGACAAGGTGCCAGAACAGAAGTCCAATCCAGAGCAGGCCTGCCATCAGTTCACACCCTGCTGATTAAAACCCCAACATGCTGGGCAGGCCATGTTGCAAGGATGCCACACTACTGCATCCCCAAACAGCTCCTCTATGGTGAACTGTCTCAAGGAAAACAATCACACGGGGGACAAAGGAAGCGATACAAAGACATGCTGAAAGCCTCTCTCAAGTCCCTGGATATCAACACCACCTCCTGGGAAACCCTGGCACAAGATCGATCAACATGGCACACGTTGATCCACCAAGGCTGCCAAGACAGAAGGACAACCATAGCACAAGAGAGGTGAGCACTCTGCAAAGCCAGAGCTGCAAATGCTGCAATAGTGGTGCCCACACATGTGGTAGAACAGTCTGTGCCCATATAGGCCTTGCCCGCCACCTGCGGACACACCATGGAGAGCCCACAACTCTTTAGATGTCAAGGTCCTCTTCGAAAACGATGGACAAACATCATTGGCTCTACTTTTCAATTTTTTTAAAATCCCCAATGACTACAGTATATTATTCAATTCAAGTATGCATTGTATAAAAATATTTAAAGATATATGCTGATCATTAATATTTCACTGGTCCGACTTCTTGCTGCAGGCAAAATAAGTCATTTGATGGGACTGAAATATCCATGCAAGATATGATTTTCCATAGAAGCTGGTCTTATATTTATAATAAAATCAGTCTGGGAATTTTATGTTGAAGAGGGACATGAATATTTGCTAAATATTTAGGTCTTCATGCTTGAGAAAACCACTCACTCTATTCTCTGTTCTATTTTGCAGTAAAGGTAAAGAATTCAATCACAGTAATTAGGATTTCTGGTGAATGGTCTTATGAACAGAACAGAATAGAATTCTTTACTGGCCAAATGTGATTGGACACATAAGGAATTTATCTCTGGTGCAGATGTTCTCATATAAATCAGAAGTGAATGGCACAAAAAAACTGATTCATGTCAGTAGACCAGTGACGTACGGTGAGGTTTATGGCTGGTGAGGCATTGACACAATGGTGGGTTTCAAAATTTTTAGAGCCTCTTCTGTACGTGTGGCCTGCTTTGTGGGAGTGGCTTGCCAGCCATGTAACTGGGTGGGAGTGGCTTGCCGGCCATGTGACTGGATGGGGTGGAAAATGTGGTGAAACTCACTTAACAACACTCTTGCTTAGCAACCAAAATTTTGGGCTTCTTTCTCTTCCTTCCTTCCTTCTTTCTTTCCTTCCTTTTTCTTTCCTTCCTTCTTTCCTTCTTTTGTCTCTCTCACCAACTTATTTTCTTTCTCTTCCTTCCTTCCTTCTTTCTTATCACTCTCTCTCCAACTTTTTCTTTCTTATTCTTTCATTCTCTCTCTCTAAAAAGTCAGACTAAGTGAGGCATGCAGTTCCCCTGCCTCATAGTAGAGGGCGCTTTTTTAGAGGTTTCTATAACAGTTAAGCAGAGTCATCATCACTTGCCTCACCTGACTGCACATCACTGCAGTAGACATTGTATTCATTTTTGTCTGATAGCTCTGTCAATCATTAAAGGAAAAAAAAACCTGGTTAAATCAGCAGATGTTTCCCCACAGACTTGGAATACATTTCTGGAATAGATATGGATTTCTCTACAAATTATGCAACTCTGCTTGCTTTGCTGAGTCACCCTCCCTTTAAAAAGAGACAAAGCAAAGAGTGATGATGGTATCCACAGATACACAAATTTTTGGGAAAGCAACATAAATATTGTGTTCATTTATTTTTATTTTATTTATTTAATTAAATAAAAAGTCTGGGCACCCTGTAAGTGGCAGCACAGATGTTTTTGTTTTAAATGCCATGCAGTGATCATCTGAGGTTATTCAGCTTGGTAGCCCTAAACGCAGCAGTGGGATTCAAATAATTTAATAACCAGTTCTCTGCCCGAATGATTTCTTCCAACAACCAGTTCACCAAACTGCTCAGAAACTTAAACAGCCGAACTGGTGTGAACTGGCTGAATCCCACCACTGCCTAAGTGAATAGATAATTGGATTACATGGATGATTGTGAAAATAATTGAGCATAGAACAATTCAATACTATATGGAAGTAACAGATATACCAGCTAAGAGGCTTTTATTTTTCCAATTTAACCGCATCTGGCATGCAAATTCATTATAGGCCTTACAAATCTTCCAGGAAGTTCTGCCTTTTATTTAGGAAAAAGAAGGTAAACATTTTAATTTAGATTGAAAGTGTCATTAAAGACAGCATCTCTCTAGAGATCCAGAGAGGTCTGAGAGATTGACAGCTTTTGAAGAGAGAGAGGGAGGGAGGAGGGAGATGGGGAGGGGGGGAAGGGAGGGAGGGAGGGAGATATATCTCATTGAAAATGATACAAAAATATTACAGTGAACACTGGGAGACAACTAGAATGGCCATCTTGCTTGCTACTGTACTTGGCACCTTTTAAAGGACAATAAATTCGCCAACCTCCTTTTCTAATCACATTCAGAAATTGATTAACTATTTTTTAAGATTTTGGAGACCTTCAGATTGACAAGCATAAAAATGTTGGGTGAGTTTTGTTCCAATCCTTAATGAAAGAAAATTTTAATCATAATTTTCAGATTTTTTTTTTAAAAAAGTGAAATAAACAGCAATAAGCTAAGTTTTAAAAATTGGACACTAGAGGGAACTAAAGATTTTAGTTAAAGGAGAAAAATACACAAGCCTGATTAACAGCTAATTAACTGGCATGTATAAAATGAATGCAAAACATTTAAACCAGCGGTGGGTTTCACATTTTGTTACACCAGTTCGCAGTGCACGCGCTCACTCGCTTGGCCACTCACTTGGTGGGTACACGTAGCCCTTTCGCACATGTGCCCAGCCTTCCATGCATCTGCTTTGCTCACAAGTGTGCCTTTGCACATGCATCCAGCCTCAAAAACGTGCCTAAATCAGATGGCATAGAGCTGAGCGCGCCCACCTGCAATTTCCCTACTGGTTCAAGCGATCCGGTCCAAACTGGCTGAATACCACTTCTGATTTAAACACTGAAAATAATGAAGACACTTTTGAAGAAATGGAAACAGAGGTTATTATCAATAATATTAATAGCATTGGTTGCTTCTATGGATAGATTGAATCCAAAAGATGCTATGTAAAAATTGGCAGATAAGGAATAAGTTTCATTTGACAAGGTAGAGACAGCATCGGAATAGATTCACAAAAATTAAGATTATGAGAATAATATGGAAAAGGATGTCTTCCTAGCCTAGAAGATATACAAAAGAATGGTTGATGGTTTTAAAAATCAAAAGAGAAATACAAATAATAAATCAAGAGAATGACCTGGATAATTCTTTTATACAGTATTAGATTTACAAAAGAAACTTGCGAGAAGGAGAAAAAAAATCAAATTTTATCGCATTAATTGAGTGAGCTAAAGATGAAGACATTAATTTTTTTAAGGACATTAAGTTTACAAATCTTACATTCTAATCAATTTTGGAAATTGCCTACTAGCCATTTTAAAGCTATCAGAAAACTTTAGAATGACAAGTTTAGAAAAGTCATTGGATCACTTTTATCTTCAAATCTGAACAAAAGAAAAAATAATTATACATTTGCAAACTTAAACAATATGAAATAAAGAGCCAAAGTTTTGATTTTGATTTTAAAAAGTTACAAATGGATAAATTTGGAATATTGACAATATTTTTTTATTTGCTACAAGATTTTGGAATTAATTATGAAAATAAATAGCTACTTGTTGGAAAAAGAGTTATTTTATTCCTGGCTATTGACAAAGATTTATTATTTTAGAAAGTGAACACTAGAGGGCACTGAAGGTTCTAAGCAGAAGGGGAAAAATATAAGTCTGTTCCTAATGTCAATTAATGCAAGGATTTACCAAATGATACAAAATGTTATATTATTGGAAACACTAAAGGAGATCTTTGAAGAATGGAGCCAGAAATTAGTAACTACAAAATCAATACTGTCAGTATTAATCTCTGGTTCTCTGGATAAACTATGTCCAAAAGATATTAATGAAGGAATGTCAGCTGTGGAACAAATGTTATTTAATAAGACAGATAAAGTACTGAAAGCGGAACTACAAATGACAGCCCAAGAGAATGATTTGAATAAGTACTTTTTGCTAGATATACAAAATAAACAGACTGAAGTTTTAAAAATTAAAAGTGAAATGCAAATGATAAACCAGGATAATGATCTGAAAAATGCTTTTCTATTGGATTTACAAAAGCCTTGTTAAAGTCTTGAAGGAATCATCCCAAACCTGAAGGTGATAGGATGAAGAAGAATAGAAAAGAAATCAAATTGTGTGACAATATTTGATTGAATTAAGAATTAAGATGATTAGAAATAAAAGGAAGGAATATAAGGTTGGTTTATTTGATCGAGGTTAAAATAAGTGGTCAACAAAAGCCCATTAGGCTTTTCAAAAGCAAACACCGGGGTTCACAAAATTAAATCTTAAACTCAAGTTAACTAAACATAGCTTCTACCGGCATGTTCATATCACATGCTATGTTCAAACCAAGACTTCATCCTGGATCCATTGGCAAATGTGAAGTAAGGTTTCCTTTGAACTGAGCTGAATGCTTCATAATTTCATGAACACTTCCATGGTAATTTTCTTAGCAATCGTAATACAGAATTGATTGTCCACTGCTTTCTTCTGGGATGTTTTTCAACTTCCTAGGTTAAATTATACAGCTCAATGGTCCAAACCTTCTTTCAAAACTTTTGTTTTCTTCGGGAAAGAACACTATCCATACTACATTTGTATGCTTGGTACATAAATTGGCCCTAAAATCACTCATAATCCTTATGCTGCTACTGTGGTTTCTGGAAGCAAAGGGCTACTGAAGCATACTCTTATGGGAGAAAGATTTCCTACACAGTAAATAGGAAATAAAACATTCCCATGAAATAAATACATTGGCTGTAGAGGCAAGAGGTTCAAATGTTGCCATTGTAAATTCATTCCTTGGTCAACCGATTAGACTACAGTGAATCTCAAGATGTTTTCTGCTTCAGGGAACAAACAAGCCACCAATAGTAAAGCAGGAATCTTCAACTAAACTGAAAGAGCATTGTGTTTTGAATGAACATTTTGGCATGGAGATTGTGCCATGTTTTTCATGTTCTCAGGAACCTGCCTCATGTTTTTTCATATGTTGGGAGAAACATGGACATTGGCCCCAAAGGATTGCCTAACTCACCATAAGCATCCTTGTTTCTGGTTGGACTTGGTGTGGTGATGAATGCTGGTGTCCCTGTGTTTTGTGGTTCATTGTAATTGCTGGCTTGTTAAGGCTTCCTCTAAGGAACATTAGTTTGGGGGATGGGGGGGAGAGGGAGGGGGGCAGAGCAAATGGCAAGAAGAGGGAAAGGATCTTCTAGAGGCCTGCATTTAAAATACCCCATCAGTCTTTGAGCTGTCCAAGAAGCATGCCAGCATGAACTGTACTCCCTGCATTTTGCCCCAATAAGAAAATTAGGGAATGGTGTTGTCCTTAGAAGCAAGGCTTCCTTCCCTTGTCCCCAAATGCCACATGCTAGTGGCAAAGAGACTATCAGCTGCTCTTCTCAACAGGAGGTGTGGATAGGAGGGGGTTGTAGGATGGTAGGCAAATGCTAGGAATGGCAAATTTAGGCACTTGCAAAGTTGTTTGTTTGAGAGGTGGCAAAGCATTTCGGTGGGGTGACTTTCTTCCGCAGGCTATGCAGGAGTACATGTCAGCCTCTGTTTCGCAATTCGCTTTCGGCTGCCATTGAAACGGGGAGGGGGGATGGTATTTGGGAGGGGAAGGTTTGGTACAGGAGAGAATGTTAAGAGGGAGTTTTGTTTTCACTACCTACTGTGCATGCTGATGGCTGGTGTTTAGAGTTGGTCAATGCCAACCGTCCTGCATACCAACCTGATGATGCTCCTTGGAGATGAAACCCACATGACACCTGAGGGATTTGCAGATTGGACAATGGGATGGGGGTTACTGGGGGAAGGGGGTTGGACAAATATTGATATGTATGATTTCGTGCACTTTTGCCTCAGACCTTGCTTTGCTTAGCTGCTATCTTTTCATAACCAGTAAAAGTACTCTTAATTCTGCAAAATGGAGTTAAGTGGTTTCTTTCTTGGTTGCTGAAGGAAGCCGGCTTGACAGTACCTTTCAGCCTTTTCAGGAAATAGATACATTCACCGAGGAGTGTCTGTTTACCTTTCTCTGCCAGAGGTCCCTGCCATATTGCAAGAATGCAGGTCAGAATCTGGTAAAGCAGAAAAGCAAATTAAGTGAGTTAGAAGGGGGTGGGGAGGAATTAGCAAATTGTGCATTGTCAGAGAAAGGCTTCTTGAAAGAACCGAGAGTTCTTTGTGGGCCCTGGCAGTGATGGGTCAAACCCCACCAACTTCTGGGCAGTGAATTATTCAGGGAGATTGAAACTCTGCACCAGGCAGTCTGTATGTTGGAAGTTTAGGAAGGCCAATCTGTATAATAATCCAATATACATGACAGTGTATGAATGATCCCTATTTCAGGTGACGGGGCTAAGGTGAGCCTTCTCTAAAGCACACTTCCAAATGTTTCATATCAATTCACATCAGCACCAATGAATGCAGCAATATTCATAGATTATGGACATTGTGGCACAAAATATTAGAAGGTCAATGCCATGCGATCCTCTTGGCTATTCCATTGCAGCCCTGGAGAAACCTTTAATGTTAAACAAGGAAGCCCGGTGTTTTAATCCCATTTTCTTCTCCCTCTAGAGCAGGTTTCAGTGGTGAGGTTCAGCCAGTTCACACCTGTTCCGGCAAACTGGTTGTTAAATTGCTGGCTGGCCCCATCCCTTCCTGTCCCACCCCTTTCAGGAGTCCCCACACACCCCGTTTTGGCTCCCAGGTAAGTGCAGGGAGGCCTAGTAGGCCCAAATCAGGGTGCCGGGAGGGGGGGAAGCCCTCAGTGGTGGGTTGCGGATTCCATTCCAACTGATATTGTTGGAATGGTCTTGCTAGCGTCAACCTGGACGCCTGCAGTGCGCGCATGCGTCTTGGTGCTTCTGTGAGCCTCCGCGACGCTCCAGCTGCTCAGCAGAGCGTCACGCATGCGCTGTACGCTCTGTGCATGTGCGCAGAAGTGCTGAAGACATAAAAGGATGGTAAGAAGCCACGGCGGGTGGGTGGGCCCTCTGGGGCACTGTACCGGAACGGTATACAGTGCTCTGGGCTGGCTCTGGTACGCCTGTACCGGGGCGTACCGGGGCGTACCACCTGCAACCCACCACTGGGCACCCTCCCCGCTGCCCATTTTTGCTCCCAGGGAGTGCAGGAGGCCGAGTGCTGTCTGTCACACCCCCTGGCCATGCCCAGCATGACTGTACCCGCCCAGCCACTCATTAGGGCAGGGAACTGGTTGTTAAATTATTTGAATCCCACCACTGGAGTTGTCTCAACTCCTTCCCCCAGGTGACCATAGCTCTTTATTTCCCAGACAGGATTCTTTTATCCTACAACATTTGCTTTTCTGTGCTTTGAATAGCCATTCCTAATAAAGGAGCTGAATTTCTCTTGCGGTTTCTGGGAATAGTTGACTTATAAGCGGCATTGGTTTTACCCCTTATCCCTTCCCTGTGCAACATGAGGAAATAAAAGAGGGAAACCAAGCCTTTTTTTTTTCTTTTTTTCAAAAAGCAGGGTGACAGATTTAACCTCTCTTTGCCCAAATGGAAAATAATGAGGGCATGTTATTGCTCCTAGCAAATTCACTTATTATTTTGATTTTTAAGGAATCCATGTATTATATTTCCATATTAAGGACTGGAATCTCCCTTCTAGTGCTGTAATGCTCTTTTTCCACATCAAAGCCATAAGCACACCCAGGGGCGTTGCAACCCAGTATGCAAATTGTGTGCTGCACAAGGGTGTTATGTGGGAGGGCCCAGGTTTAAAACAATGGCCAATTGTGCATGCATCCAATTGGAATATTGTTTTTCCAAAAAACATTTTTATTGGTGGGCAAGTGTGCATGTGTGTAGCTGGAGTATTTCAAAAAAAAATATTTGGAGTGGATGCTAAGTGGAATTCTGCAGAAAGGCTTGTTGTATGCCAGCAGTGTAAGTGTATCGCTTCTCTAGAATAGCTCTTATTATAGCAGGAAATCTGTTTATTTGTTCCTATTTATCTACGAGATTTATCTACTGCTTCAAACCAGAGAGCTTCCGAGCAGTATTCAGAGCTTGGTAATAAGATAATATAAGAATAGTAACTACAAAAACGATAATATAATAAAATGAATATTGACACCTGTAACTTCACAATCCATTCCTGAAAACTTTCTCAATGAATATACCGGTACTTACAACTTACAACCATTGGTTTTAGTGATGGTTCAAAGCTACAAAGGCACTGGGGGAAATAAATGACTTACAAATTAAGTTGATCCTCGCACCTATAATCATTGCAGCATCCCCATAGTCACATGCTCAAAATCTGGTTGCTTGACAATTGGCATGTATTTATGATAGCTGCAGGATCCTTCCCCACTGGCTTTTGACAAGCCCTCCCCCCCCCCCAAAGCTGGATTTGTTTAACAACCACAATTTACTTAACTACAGTGATTTGCTTTAACAACCATGGCAAAAAAGGTTGTAAAATTGGACATGACTCATTTAACAACTATCTTGCCAGCAATAAAAATTCTGCTCCCAACTGAGGTCGTAATCAGATCCCTGATTTGTGGGAAGAGAGTTCCAGATAATTGCTTTGTCGGACAATGAACCTCTTCCACAAAGCTGCTGTTATTCTGCTGTATCTTTACTGCCAGCCTCATTTTTAGACCATGCCAAAAATATTATCTTCAAACTGTATAGAGCAGGTTTTCCCAACTTGGATCAGACAACAATTCTTGCCATCATAACTTGAAATTCTCCACTCAGGAATTGGCCAGGAATAACAGAATGACAGGGACCTTGGAGCTCATCTAGTCCAACCCCCTGTACAAGCAGGAGACCCTATATATTCCACACAAGTGGCTGTCCAGTCTCTTCTTAAAAGCTTTCAGTCATGGAGCAGCCACAAATTTCTCCTTAGTTCTAGGTTAGTTCTCTCCTTGATTCGTTTCCATTCATTGTTTCTTGTCTTGCCTTCAGGTGATTTGAAGAATAGGTTGACACCTTCTTCCTTGTGGCAGCCCCTTTGATAATGGAACACTGCTATCGTGTCAGCCGTAGTCCTTCTTTTCATAAGAATAGACCAACCAAATCTATCCAACCATGGTTCATATGTTTTAGCCTCCGGCTTCCTAATAATCTTTGTTGCTCTTTTCTGCATTCTTTCCAGAGGCTCTACATCTTTTTTATAATGTGACCAAAACTGGATGAAGGGTTCTAAATATGGTCTTACTAAGGCTTTATAAAATGGTACCATGTATCCCCCCAAAATAAGACCTGGTCTTATTTTTGGGGAGGCTCCAAAATAAGCACTAGGGCTTATTTTTGGGATGTCTTATCCCCCCCAACCCCATGTACTTTAAGAGTACATGGGAGGCCCATTTCTTCTGCTTGCTCTTGCAAGTGCCGCTGCCATGAGGAAGGGGATGGAACTACCCCAAGCATCCTGCACTGGCTTATCTCAGGGCCCCTGCAGCCAGGCCATCCATGCCTTGACACCTGCCTCACTTTGCGACTGCGGCACCACCACATTGCTCAGCCTTCTGCTCTGTTGTGGCTGCGCAATCAGGCAGAGGAAGTGGGCCAGTGGCCATGCGAGGTGAATGGAATTGGTGGAGTCACTGCCATGAGGTTAGGTAGGTGTCGGGGTGAGGATGGCTCCACCCACCTTACCTCGTAGCTGTACCACCACAAACAACCAGATGAAATGGGTGGCCAGCCGGCTGGCTGCACCGGTGCTTAAGTAGGACTTACTTTGGGGGTAGGGTTTATATTAGACACACACAGAAAACATGATAGGTCTTATTTTTGGGATAGGTCCTATTTTCAGGGAAATGCAGTACTAATACTTCACTTGATGTTGATTCTGTCCCTCTGTTAATGTAACCTAGGATTGAATTGGTTTTTTGGCTGCTACTGCACACTGCTGGCTCATATTTACTGTACTTTTTGGAGTATAAGGCGCACCGGAGTATAAGACGCACCAAGGTTTTGAAAAGGCAAATAAAAAAAAAGTTTTTGCACTCTGCAAGTCTCCCAAAAATGCCCTGTTTTTTGCGAAAGGGCCTGTTCCCCCCATCAATAGCCTTTAGGGGGCTTGCAGAGTGCTTCTGAGGGAGTCCTCCTGGGCGGGGGTGCAAAAATGAGCAAAAAATGGCCCGTTTTTTGTAAAAAAACAAAAAAGGTCATGGATAGCCTTTAGGAAGCTTATAGAGTGCTCCTGGGGGCTGGGGATGTGTAAATTGAGCAAAAACCTCATTTCTGCCCGCCCCAGCCCCCAGGAGCTCCCTGAAAGCTTCCTAGAGGCTCTGCATGGCCATTTTGGTGAAGGGGGGGGGGTTTCAGGAGGCAAAAATGCTGTATAAGACCCACCCAGATTTTCAGCCTCTTTTTTGAGGGGAAAAAGGTGCGTCTTATACTGTGAAAAATACAGTGAGTGATTATCCACTAAGATTCCAAAATGCCTCTCACAGTTACTTCGAATGAGCCAGGTCTCACCTAACCTGTACCTGTACATTTGTCTTCCCTCAGTGTAAAACCTTATGTTTGTCTACAATGAATTTCATTTTGTTATATAGGGCCCAGTGTTCTAGTCTGTCGAGATCCATCTGGATCTTGAGCTAATCATCTAGGGTGTTAGCTATTCTTGCTAGTTTAGTGTCGTCAGAAAATTTGATGAGTTCCCCTTCTGTTGTTCTTTTGCTGCCTTTTTAGGGAAAAAGGTATTTCACGGGGCAAGGAAAGGAGGGACGGGAGGAAGGATTTATCGCATTCTTATCTTGGGGTAGGGGAAAAACTAGAAACTACTACTTCAGAACTGATAAGCTGCTGGTAGCAACTAGGGTCACTTGTTGGTAGTAACCAGGCATAGAAAATGCTATCTCTTTGCTGCCATCTAATGGTTCCCTGGATCTGTGCAGCCTACATTTAAGTATGTAAGCTGTTGCTAGATTCACTGCAACAAATCAGGTATATTTACCCTCTGCATTTGAAGATGGTGAAGTCTGCAGGCTCTGGGACCAAACTTCAGCTGGGAGGAGCTTCTGCTCAAAGAAGGAGCCAACACAGATATGATGGGGGGGAAAAACAAGTGTGTTGCAATTATGAAAATAAAAGGTCAGCATGAAAACTTCCTCTTAATGTTACAAGAATTATTACACTCGGTAAAATGTTATTGATACAAGCAGAATCTCTTCCCCTCCCACACCTATATGCCTATTCAACATTATACCTTTTATTTTATTTTTTGGTAATTCGGGGGGGGGGGGGAGATCAAGCAGAACTTTTCTTTCCCAAAATACACAACATGGACAATATTAAAAATGCTGAGGTAAATGTATTTCCCCTTGTATGTCACTGTCAGACAGTTCATCAAGAGGCTAAATTTCTGTTAGTTGATAAATTCTAAGCAACTCAGGAATCTAAAACCTTTCCTGAGGTTCCTGTAAAACCTCTTTAAGGGCTGGTGGATTTCTGCCAATGGCAGAGCGGAAGCTTCTGGATGGAAAGTTCAGAAAATACAGTGTAAAATGGGACAGTGGCTTTATCTCTCTATCGTTAACGGAACTCTTCTCTCTGGAAGGAAAAGATGGAAAAAGCAATGGGAAAATACAGAAGGATCTCACATGGAGGACAATGACATTTTGATGCTCTGTAAAACGCTATGAATGAGGCAGAATGATGGTATAATCAAGGCCTCCTGTGGAAGCCCTGAGTTATGGGGCATCTAAAGATCAGCCAGATTAATTACAGCAAAATTTGGGGTTGATCAGAGTTGAAGTTGCGTCATGCACGGAAGCCTTCTCTTGGTGGATTATTTCCTGTTACTGCATTTTAGAATATTGATGATCTTATATACCGTGCATTCACTGTTTTTCAGTGGATACACATACACATCAGAACTCCCTTCCAATATCCCTGCACACTGCCCATTGTCCCTGGCCAGGACTGGCCCTGCCCCTTGCTTACAGAGGCTTCCCAAAAGAGAGAGATTAAAACCTTAGGATGTCCCACCTACCAGGGTGGAGTCACCCACAGTCTTGGGACTTCCCCTGTTGCTCATTTTAAAAGCCTTTCTCGTGCTTCTTCCTGGAGTCAAAACCCATCATGGAGACCCTGGGGTGGAAGAGTTTGCAGTTCCTCGTGACAGTATGCTGGTTTTTCGTGAGCCTGGAATCCCCTGCAGGTAAAAGGGAAGAGGGAAGAGAGGTCAGGGAAAGGTTTTTATCCATGCACCTGTCCCTTTAACACCACAGTAAGAAATTAAGCCCCTTACCCTATTCGTTTCCATCCTTGGGGAAAAGCTTTATATCTATGTACCACCAACTAAGAGAAGTGCAGGAACAAATCCAAGTTTTAAAAAGGGACACTTTGCACTGGTTACTATTTTCCCGTTGCCACAGCAGAACTGGTGTACTTTGGATTAGTTCCATTGAAGGCGGTTCAGCCAGGGTTTTCTCCTGTTTAATTTCTGCCTGACATGCACCTGTTAAACAGAGGGGAAAAGAAAGGAAAGGAAAGAAAGGAAAAGAGAGAAAAGAAAGATTTATGGGAGTCCTTGGTGCTTGATGTTCTCTGTTGTCTTGCCGACAGTTCATTACCAAACTAGGTAACATCATCAGTGCTAAAGCTGTTGTGTTGCTGTTAACTAGTTTGGGTAATTAAACATCTGCAAGAAAACCACCAAGCTCAGAGAGCACCAAGGACCCATTATTTCAACCCCGAGCTACAAATATTCTCCTTTAAAGATTGTGTATTTATTTATGCCCCCCCCCCCTTTATTATGTTTATAAATAATGCAGCAAAGCAAACCTACCTAATATTCCTCCCTCATCTTATTTTCTCCACAACTATAACCACTCTGTGAGGCAGGCTGGGCTGAAAGTGATTGTCCCAAAAGTCACCAAGCCAGCTTTTATGGCTAAAGCAGGACTGGAACTCATGGTCTCCTGGTTTCTAGCGTGATGCTTTAACCACTAAACCAAACTGGCTCTCCGTTCTACTCCATTCAAAGTAGAATGCTTTTTGGAAAGTAACTTAAACCTGCAGAAATGAAACGTCGGCTGTAAACGATAGTGAAAAATATTTCCATGGAACTTGAGATATCACCTCCAATTTGCTTCCCACGGATATACTGATTCTTTTTAAGGCTCTTGTTAAGAAATTGGATTAACCCCTGGTTTCAGGTGAGACTGACTGCTGCCCAAGCAAAATGGATGCAAAATCTCTTTGGAAGCCCTGATAGTTATTTAAATATCTATTTTTGGTGTAAAAAAAATCTATAAAACTGTCATAATAGTTCTTTTATACTGCTGTATCTGCTCAGGCACCTAAACTGAAACAAGACAAATAATTCAAATTGTTCTGAAATATCTAGAAGTGTAGCCAAACTTTGCAATATAGCAAGGGCAGTTAGACTTTCTAAACTTCATCAATTGCCCAAGGATGCTTAGCTCAGCCATAAATAATTTTTTAACAAGCACACATGTTATGCACTTTTTTTTTGCTTTTTAAAATTTTGCGTGCATTTGATCCCTGATTATGTATTTTATGATCATATATTTTATGATCTATATTTTAATAAGCTAAGCAAATAAACACACATGGAAGAGAGTTTAGGGAACATTAAGAAAGGCTTCTGTCTGTGAATGGAAATCTTCTAATATAATCTTATTTTTTAATATGATTTTTATTAAAAGATTTTGGAAAAGGGAGATTAAAAACTAATAGAAACTAATATAAAGTAAGAACAAGAAAAGAAAAAGAAATAAAAGAGAAAGCTAAAAAGTATAAGAAGGGGGGGAAGTAAAATAAAAATAAAAAAGGAAAAGACACAAAGTTTCTGATTTTGTAGCAGTTATAAATACAATCCTTACCACTTTCTATAGAGGGATGTTTGAAAGCATTGTATTTCTGGTTGTTTGGGAAACATTACTGCTTTGGACAGGAAGGCTTTGCAGAAAGTGGCGAGCGGGGCAGAAAAGATTATTGGAAGTTCACTTCTTTCTATCAGGACAGGCATATAAGCACTGCTTGACCATAGTGTTGTCCGAAGTGTTGTCAGGGACTGTATACATCCTCTCTATGATCAGTTTTCATTGTTGCCTTCTGGGAGGTAGGCTTAGTGATAACCAAAGCAGAACAACTGGATTCTGTAAGAAGGTTTTTTCCCATATAGAATGGAATAATAATACTATTAATTATTAATAATACTTTTTCTGCCTCCATATATCAATCACCTCTAAATTGTCCATCAAATAATAATAATAAAAACTTTTGAAAATTTGCCTAGAGTAAACTTAATATTTTTCTCAGAATTTCTGTCCAGTTGTGGAAAATTGCTCCACTCCAATTCTCCATCAAACATTTATATAATGTAAGATTGAACTGTAGGATTTCATGTTAATTGGAAAGGGTCTCTAGTCAGTTTAACATCAGCTAATATAATTGGTAGCAATTCACTCTGCTGTGCTCTCAAAATTTATCTATTTTAAAGGTTCGTTAAAGGTTATTTAATCTAATTATATATTGGGTAATTTTATTATTTATTATTCCTTGGTTTTAAGTATATGAGGAGTGGTGAGATGGCTCTGGGCTTGTCAGCTGGAAAGCCAGCAGCCCGGGTTTGAGTCTGAGTGCCATGTGACAGGGTGAATTCCATTAATTGCCGTAGTTCCTGCTCACCAAGTTGTTCGAAAGCAAGCAAATGCGAGTAGATAAATAGGTACCACTTTGGTGGGGAAAATGACAGCCGAAATCTCTTTGGAGACCACTGGCTCATGACCTTGAAATGGAGATAAGTTCCACCCCTTATAGTCGGCAATGACTAGCAGAGTAAAATCTACAGACTCCTTTCTTTTCCTTTCCTGATTGAGAGGCACATGACACAGATTTTGTAAATTGCTAACTAACATAGTTACTATGTATTTTGATTTGATTTATTTTCTCTCTTTTAAAATTGTTTATTAGCTTTTAACATTCCTAAACCAATAAAAAGGCTGGACACCAGCTCCATCCAGATAAGAAAAAGTTTGTTAGTACAAATTGGGATCTGGTTTATATCTTTTGTAAACTCCAAACAACTTTTCTTGAGGCCTGTCAGACCTCATTTTAATGAACATGTGTGATATTTTGGGATGCAAATATGTAACATATTTGACTACATCATGGGTGTCAAACTTGCCATGTCATGTTGTTGCCATCATGTGACATTTTTCATGATATTTTTCCATTTGCAGAACTGGGATGGGTGTGGCCTGTGTGACTCATCTGGCCCGCGGGCCGCCAGTTTGACACCCTTAGACTAAGACTTAGATTTCCTATGCAAAGGGGAGGTTACTTTTAACCTACCCAATCAACGTTCCTCTTCCATTTCCTTTGTTGTATTAATTATAAAAAGGAATGTAACATGGGGCTGGAGGTTCTCCATTTTCATAGGGAGATCCCACTTTAACAGGGAACCCCAATAAACTGCTTTTAAATGATCTTCCAACTCGGTTGCTTATTGGGAAGGTAAGCCAAGGCAAAGCCTAGGGTCAGATTTGGTTACAAATACCACTGGAGCTAACAGAAATTACTCCTGGAAATAACTAGTACAATACACAATGAAGTTCTTAGGAATATTTATTTTTTTGATTGCTGTTTTGACATATAGCCTTACAGCAAACAAATCATAAGTAGTAATTGTAAGGATATCATAATGATAAAGAAAACAATCCAAACCCATGAAATCAATCTGTTACTAGAACATTATTTGTACCATAGCAGAAAGTCCAACTAACAGGAACTAAAAAGATGAGTGGGTGTGTTGTGTTGATAATGAATTATAAACTTCTGAGAATATAAAAAAAACTGGTTTAAAAGTGTAAACTTCCTGCTTTTGATTCAGAAATATATTTTTCCCATGTTGCTTTTTTTATTGAATGCAAGCTCTCCTCTTTATTGTCTGTGTTATCAGGCAACTGTCAACAACATAGAATTGGGATTTATAAATTGCACTCTGGAGCTAGCTTCCATAAATCCCACCTTGAGGTCTTTTACCATCAGAAGAAAAATAAAGCATGATGACATTTTTTATGTTTACTACAGCAGAAGGTTTCATAGATCAATGTCCACTTCCTTAGGCACATGAAATGTTACCCTTGCTCAGCTGGCAAGGGGAAGGGGAACAATAGATGCATTATAGAGACATGTAAAAAGTGTAGTTGGTGAGCATTCATTAAAACTGAAACATCATCATTATCAAATGACTGATCACTGAAGGAATGAGATCAACCACGATTCTGCTAAGAAGACCCTAATCTGACTCAAGCAGGTGGAGAAGGAAAGATAGAGGAGAAGAAGCAGCAGAGCAATCCTGGACCATTTAAAAAGAAAGACCCAAATGGAGTAATTTGGGGTGATTGAATCTAGCCAGCACTTTAATCCCCCAAAGTACTCAGAGGTGCTGCTATCTTAGTATCTTGTGGGAAATTTTAAAAAGTGACCAGCAATTCAAGGTGATGGTGGCAATTGGAGGGTAGGGAGCAGTAATGGTAGGCCTTCTCTGCAGAGGTTGCTCTTAGACCCCTCTTCCAGCTGCTTTTTTGTTTGGAAAACAGAGCTGGTTCTTCCCTGGGGTCTTCTGGTTCCCCACAGAGCAGTTTTTCTGCCCTTAGGTCAGCTTGTAAGATCCCATCCCATCTCCAGAATAGACTGAAAATTCAACAGCCAGTCAAGCTGGCTCCCAAATAAGAAGGTTTTTTTTAAAAATATCATCTAATGCAACTGTGTGTATTGAATTTACTTCTTCATTCATAACGCACCTGACTTTTCAGTTTGATGAAACAAAATGCGAGGCCTTGAGTTGTTCTCCACATTAATAATCTGGATGTCTATGGAGAGCAAAATCCAATCTGGGTTAGTCAACAGGACCAGAGGTTTAATCTTCTGAGCTTTCAGACTTGTGCTGGAGCCCTGAGAGAGAAGTTCCCTGAGAAGGATGAACTCTGGTGTGGGAATGAGAGGTAAAACTATGTAAAGGCATGCGTAGAAATTACCATGATCTCGGTAGCTGGTTATCTTGGAAACCTACAAGCTCACCTAATTAGCAGAACCAGATGCAGGAATAAGGGAAAGGTGATGCACAGTCTGTTATCTTTTAGCCCACTATCTCACTAGAGGCATAGGAATGAGTTAACCTTGGCCTGAATAGCATTCTTGATTCACTAGGGAAGATCTGGGGGAGTAAACCGAAACAATGTGTTGTTGCTCTGTGCTTTGCTTGTAAAAACTGGATAAAAGCCAAATAAACTCTGCGAGAGGCAGACAGATATTTTGGACACAAACTGCGTGATTGATTTCTGAAACCTACACTCTAGCATGAGTCCAAAAGCTCAGAAGAGAAAACTTTGACTAACCCAGATTAGATCCTGCAACATTATTGTGGGACATGTATCTTTGCCTTCCTTCGCCTATGGAGAGCATTCAGATTGAACTTGTTCCTTTTCAATTTTTTATATGCCTATTTTATTTGTGTCCTAGTTAAATGGCTCTTTAGAAATGCAAGTATATGAGCAAAACTGTCATTATTGATTTTGAATACCTATCCGACTAAGGGACTAATTGCTATTATGGACAAGTAAATGCTCATGTTGCGTATAGTTATGGAAGTCAGAAAATGGAAACAAAACAATCACTTTAAGGAACAAGCATCTTCTTCTCAGCTTTCTGATTTTTAATTTGCTGTCTTTTTCTTGGCTCTTACCTCTTCCTCTGGACCGTTCTGGTGTGGATAAAAATGTCAATCTATGGGAAGTGGCTCTCTGATCTCAAAGCTAAACTGGACTTCCTTTTTCAGAGGCTGAAAATGTTCTATGCTACAAAACTTTTGATGAAATCTCGGGGACTTGCAATAACTTGTTAGGAGATGGAGTTGCCCAGGAAGACTGCTGCCTAAACCATGAATATGGTTTCAAGTCGACTGAGCATGGGCCCTGTCAGTCCTGCCGGTAAGTGAAACGCCAACAGTTCTAATTAACTGCATATTTGTCATATGCTGCACAAGTGGTCCTAAGCCTACTTTCCTCAAACCTTCCAACTATTGCCCATTGGTGGAGTGCTGGGCATCTTCCCTTAGGGTTGCTTATCCCATCTCCCCTATAGGAAGAGAGGCTATATAGGGTAGCTGCATGCAATATGCATACATCAGCATGCAGTTCTCATCTGCAATCCCTGCTATCTCCAAGCAGGGCTAAATAGGTTACTGCCCAAACATTGAAAAGCTCCTGTTGGTCAGTGACAACAATGTTCCATCACATGCCCCACTGACAGAAGTGTTTAATTTATGCCCAGGCTTCCTGTTTATACTTGACCCACCACTAAGGGCAACTTATTTAAGAGCTCTGGTGGTGCAGTAATTAGAATGCAGTATTGTAGGCTAACTCTATCTACAGTCTACAGTTCGATCTTGACGGAGCTCAAGGTTGACTCAGCCTTCCATCTTTCCAAGGTTGGTATAATGAGGACCCAGATTGTTGGGGGCAATATACTGACAATGTAAACCACCTAGAGTATACTGTAGAGCATTATGGACTGGTATTTAAGTCAAAGTGCTATTGCTATTATTTCAATAAAAATGAGTATAAAACATAAGAACATTGATGCAGTTAGAATCAAAACCTAAATTAAAATCAGTTATTAAAATTAATTAAAATGGTTAATGTAAACATTGATCTGTGTCCATGAATTATACTACACCAGGGTTTTTAAACAATGGTTTATTGAAGCCTCTATGAGCCACATGTAGCTGTAAACCCAGGCTGTATAAGACAGTTTCCTTCATTCCGATAGATGTATTTTGTACTTATATCTTCCGGATTTTTTTTTCATTCTCTCTGCCTGTTGTTTTATCTAGCACTGGATTTGGTTAAGTAACCAATGCATAGCTTTCTCTATATCTGAGTATAAACCAGAGGTGGGTTTCTCCTGGTTCAGCCTGGATCTGCAGAAACCGGTAGTAGCAGTGGTGGGAGGCTCTGCTCTGCGGAAGCACACATGGGAGTGCGCCTGAACCGGTAGTAAAAAAATTGACAACTCACTACCTAGAGAAACAAAACATCCTGTTTTAATTTCAGATTAGCAGCAGTAGCAGCATATTTAAGCTAAACGTTGTTCTTGCTCATTGAATTAACACTCTGGCAATCAGCTCCTCCCCCTCTCCCCTCCCCTTGTTCTTTGTGGAATTATGGAACACAGATATGAACATACTCTTACATACAATTCCTAGTTAAATTACAGAAGGTGTCATGATAATCAAAAGCATGGACAACTTTTTGACAGATTAAAAATGGTTAAGTCTACTATGAGTAGAAGCTTGCTCATATCTTGCTCTCCTTGGAGGCATCTGGATGGCAGCTACTATGGCAGTGATGGCTAACCTTTCTGTCGTCGTGTGTCGAAAGCGTGTGCATGCACCCTTCACACATGTGTGCACATCTTCTGCATGTGCCCCATGCATGCGCAGCAGAGACCCAGAAACCAGCTGGCTGGTGGGAGGCGCATGTGCATGCGTGGTGGAGCTGAGCTGGGGCGACGGCTCGCGTGCCCACAGAGAGGGCTCTGCAAGTCAGTTATCTTTGCTCTGCTTTTCCTTTAGCGAAGCTAGGTGGAGTCAATGGACCCCATGGAGTGCATGCTCTGTCTCCTGCACTGAAGGTGTCCAGCGGCGTAGTCGCGTATGTTATGGCTATGATTCAGAGGAATGTCCAAGTGGTACACGTGAGCGGGAAATGAAGTCTTGCCTTCTGAAAGAATGTTGCCCTGGTAAGCATTTTTCTCTCCTCTTGATCTTTGCTTAAGCACGAAGCTAGAAATGCGCCAGGGTCATTTCTTAATCCTTGCATGACCTTGAATTTTGAGATTTTGTAGTCTTCCAAAGCAGGATTCTAAGTGAGCTGGCAGTGCTACCTGTCCTGCCCCCCCCCCACCATTTTAAGTGATATTTTGAGAATTTCCCCCTCCAAAGCACCACCTGAATACTTATTCATTTATGCCATCTTGCTTTTCCTCATTTAAAAAAAAACAACAGAAGTTGTGGGGGAGATGTGTTTGTGACATCACAAGTGTTAGTTTGTCAGCACCAATCACAATCAACTTTTAATGCCATGTTCCAGGATGTTTCCTTTTCCTTTTTTGTAGCATGTACCCTGGAGAGAAAAAGCTACATGTGAGTTGGACTTCATGAGCATCCTTCCAAATTTAGGCACTACAGGGCTTTTCGTCTCTCGCCCACTTCAGTGGCAATGGCATCCTATCTGCCTAAAATTAGATTCTTGCAGTAGCTGCAATTTTACACCCATGTATCTGACAGCAAGTCCTACTGAGCAAAACACAAGCTCATTTCTGGGTAACTGGACTAGACACAGTCGGGCTTAGCTTCAGGCAGAGCAACATCTCATCTTATTTATTTGAAACACAGGTAATCCTCAGCATAAGGATGGAAATTGCAACGGACAATTTGTCGCCAAGCAAAGTGGTTGTGAAGCATAACATCAGGTGACCATGCCAAAATTACAGTGGTCATTGAGGCAGTTTTGGTTGCCATCGTTAAATGAATTCCACGTAGTCATTACAGGTAGTCCTTATTTAACAACCACTTGACTTACAACCAGTTCTCATAGATGCAACCATCACTGTGACCTCAGAAGATCATGGTTCTAGCGCTTGCAGCCAGTTCATAACTTCAAATAGTTGCAACATCCCGGCAGTCATGTAATTGCCATTTTTGACCTCCTGCCAGCTTCCCCATTGATTTTTGCTTTGCTTGTGGGAAGCTGGCAGAGAAGGTCACAAATGACAATCACATGACTGCCGGGATGTTGCAACTATTGGAAGTTACAAACTGGCTGCAAGCGCTAGAACCATGATCTTCTGACTAGGGGGTCACAGTGATGGTTGCATCTACGAGAACTGGTTGTAAGTCGAGTGGTTGTTAAATAAGGACTACCTGTATTAGCTTAGAACATTTTAGTTATATCCATAAATAACAATAGCACTTAGACTTACATATCAACCCCCCCCCCCGCCCCAGTGCTTTACAGCACTCTCTGCGCAACTACATCAACATATTGCCCCCAGCTAGTGGCAGATTAAGACTTACTAGTGCTCTAAGCACTGACCAATCTTAGTGCCCCCTTCTTTGTACATACTGTACAAACCTTCACTCTTTTTTTCCTTTCTTTCTCAACCTTCTCAAACCTTTGGGCCTTGTGCCCTAAGCATGTGCTTAGTTTGCTTAATGGTTAATACACCACTGCCCCCAGAAATCTGGGCCTTCGTTTTACTGATCTTGGAAGTATGGAAGGCTGAATCAACCTTGAGCCCAGTCAGGATTGAACTCCAGTCAGTGGGCAGAGTTAACCTGCAATACTGCATTCTAACCACTGCACCTCTAGGGCTCCCAAAGAGACAGTCAATGTCTGAGGCACCTACTTTGGGAGAGTATGTAGGTAATGTGGATAATACTGGCTTTGTAAGAATTTCTATAGTTTATGAAATAAGGTTATTAATGAACTAGAAAGAAGAAAAATACCACAAGCATTCTCATTCTTCATGTCTTCAGCAATTAGTTTGATGGGCAGAAAAAAAATGAGACAAGTTTAGGATTGGGGCGGAAGAGATAGCAGGCTAAATTGTTTCTAAAGAGAGTTACAATAGACAATTGAAAGCAGGCAAACAACCTTTTTGTTTTTCAAATGTTTCTATTTTTTCCTTTAATGCCTGTAATCAGAAAGTTTAAAGACAGATTTCTTTGATGATTTGCACAGGACATCGGTGATTCTGTGTGGAACAATGATCCCATGTTTCTGCATTTTTTTTTTGACACAGCTCCAGAAAATGATGGTTAATAAGCCTCACAAATTACCATTTCCTATGTTATAATTTCTTTTGATACTTTCACTTTCTCATGTTTTTTTGGAATTCCACCCTCCCCTCACCAAGGAAATGGGACTTTGCAATTTAGCAATTCCCCTGGTTGGATGTGGATTGCTTTATATTATGTCCAAGGGCTGATGAGTCTCCAGGGTGCCTCAACCTTGATGTTCTTTCCTTGCAGTGATGGGTGGATGGTCAGAATGGAGTGCCTGGAAACCTTGCTCAGTGACCTGTCTAACTGGAACCCAGTTAAGGGAACGAACTTGCACCAATCCAACCCCTTCCTGTGGAGGCACTTGCACGGGAGTCAGCAAAGAAACCAAGCCATGCGATACCAGGCAGATTTGCCCAAGTAAGTTGAGATAGATAGGGAGGCAGTTTGGTGTAGTAGTTATGGCATATGTTGGAAAGTGGAAGACTGTAGGTTCTAGGCCTGCCTTAGTTCCAAAGCCATCTAGGCCAGGAGTCTCCAAACTTGGCAACTTTAAGCCTGGCGGATTTCAACTCCCAGAATTCCCCAGTCAGCAAAGCTTCAATGACTTCCATTCACCACTAGATAGGAAAAGGTCAAAGAACAACTTCTTAATTATGCAAAATACCAGTGATCTCTTGAGTTTTACTAGCAGATTAATACAGAATGGCTTTATTTGAAGTTGTTGGCAAAAGTCAAATTCCTCTTTAGGATTGCGAGATAAGAAACAACCAATAAACTTTATTTAGGGTCAAAAGATCTAAAAATGATAAGGATACCATTGCAATTCCATAAGGGAGCTATAACATTTTTCTGGCCTGGCTCACAATCTTAGGATTTTCAGCAGAATTTCCTTCCAAACATGAATAGCAATTTTTTGTTCATTAATTTTTTAAAAGTTTTCACACTTCCTTTGCTATGGAGAGAAAGAAAGAAAGAAGGAAGGAAGGAAGGAAGGAAGGAAAGGGAAGGGTATGAAAGAAAGAAAGAAAGAAGGAAGGAAGGAAGGAAGGAAGGAAGGAAGGAAAGGGAAGGGTATGAAAGAAAGAAAGAAAGAAAAAGAAAGAAAGAAAGAAGGAAGGAAGGAAGGAAGGAAGGAAGGAAGAAGGGCTTTGAGAATGTGGAGATAAAAGACAATAAGAAGAGATAGAAAAGTTATGAGTATACTAAGATAGCAGCTTCAACTCCTCTAACGTCAGCTCTCAGGATATTTTGCAAGATGAGTTTTACCCTTTTGGGAGGAACCAGCTGGGGAAATCTGAGTTAAAGGAAATCTCAGGGGTAAATCAGTTTAATCAGATCAGGCAGATGGAGGGGAAGAGATAGATTGAGGCCTGATAGAAAGAAGAAAGGATGAACTCAAGGTAGCAGAAAGAAATATGATTGATATGAATTGTATCCCTGGTCTCATCCACAAGTTTTTGACCCAGCCTCTTCTGATTCTCATTCTTCTTTCGTGTTTTTCTTTTCAATGCAGCTCATGGAAACTGGGGCAACTGGGGACCTTGGCAGCACTGCTCCCATACCTGCTCTGTAGAAGGCTCAGCTTCACAGCCTCAGCAACAACGAACCCGTCCATGTAACAACCCTCCGCCTTCTTCCAGTCCTCCAGGCAGGCCATGTCCAGGAGCAAGCCGGGAATCCCAAAGCTGCACAGGACTGCCCTTCTGCCCACGTAAGAGAGAAGGAAGCCACACTTCCAGTCATCCCCAACCAGCAGGGTGTAGAAGGCAACTAAGCACTCCTAGGAAGATGCTCTTTCCCTTAATAGCTGGCCATAGGGCAACCCTCTCAACAAAGCAGAAGACCAGAGGCTGTGCTCCTTGGGCAGAGGTGGGTTCCTACCAGTTCGGACCAGTTTGGCTGAAAAGGTAGTAACTCGGCCGGACATGTGACCATACCGGTTCTATCCTGGGAGCCACCATCTTTATTTTCTGTTCTGCATATGCGCAGAATAATCTTCATTGAACAAATGTATTTGCAAATTTTGTCGGGCACCGAACCAGTAGTAATGCCGGCAGGAATCCACCCCTGTCCTTGGGGTCTTGGGCCAGCTAGTTCGAGGTGAATAGACTCATTAGCCCATTCGGATTTGCTCATATTTTGAAACACGCTCATTGGTCATCTTGATTTGGCTTGAGAAGAGCTGCGTTCCAGGACATCTGGAAGGTGCCAGTTTCAGGAAAGCGAGTCCTGGTAACTTTTTAGGAGCAGGAAAGGTATAATATGCTTTTATGGTTTCTCTGAACAAGTATGGGGGCCAGGAAGTTTTGAGGACCTGCCTCTTCTCTCTTCCGACTCCACCCACTTTTTTCTCCCACAGGGGATGGCAACTGGGGCAGCTGGAAATCATCCCAATCCTGCAGTGTGACCTGTGGGGTCGGCCAAATCGTGCAGAATCGTCTATGTGATAACCCTTCACCAAAGTATGGAGGGAAGGCTTGCCTTGGGGAGGCCGTACGTAGACAACCCTGCACCATCAAGGTGCCCTGCCCAGGTAATGGGGAAAACTAAGAAGGTAAAAGAATAGGGAGAACCTGTGAGAGAGACTAATCCACAACCTGAACACAGAGAGTTGCTTCTAAGGTAGCTGAATCCAGTGAGGTGCTCTCCCCTCACCCGCTAGTTATGCATCTGTTCTGTCCTAGAAAGCTTTACCCAAGTTGACCTTTGCCTAAATTGGAATCTAAATTAGATGTGATTTCTGCTCAACTAAGGGATGGGGTGAAGCTGAACACTGAGAAACAAGACGGGATCTCTTGAGTCAGGACAGTGGCGGGATTCACACTTTTTTTACTAGTGGTTCTGTGGGCGTGGCTTGGTGGGTTTGGCAGGGGAAGGATACTGTAAAATCCCCATCCCCTCCCCACTCCAGGGGAAGGTTACTGCAAAATCCCCATTTCCTCCCAATCAGCTGGGACTCGGGAGGCAGAGAATAGATGTGGGCGGGGCCTGTCAGAGGTGGTATTTACCGGTTCTCCGAACTACTCAAAATTTCCACTACCGGTTCTCCACAACTGGTCAGAATACCACCTCTGAGTCAGGACCATATTTTATGCTTAGTCCTTAGTACTACTGCACTAGCAACATCAGGTGTCTTCAGCAGAGTAGTACTGTTGTGGGTACACTACGAGAGATAGGACCCAGATATATGGGGAAGGATGATTTTGTTCTTGTAAAACTGTGGGTGGCTTTGGACTTAGATTCTTCCCTCTCAGAGAATCTGGCTGGAGAACCGCCTCCTGGCCTAAACCCTTTACTGCACTGACCAGATTTTTTTTATACGTTTCCCACAGTGGATGGTCATTGGAGTGAATGGCAGGATTGGCAAGAGTGTATCCGTCACGGTATTGATGTAAAGTGTGAGGAAATCCCTGCCATTCAGATGAGAACTAGGAAGTGTATTGGGCGGCGCAATGGGGGCAAGCGCTGTCCAGAATCCGCCAGGGAATCCAGGGCCTGCTACCATTTCGACGGATGCAGTGGTGAGTATTGGGAATCAGAAAAGGTACAAAGAGCTTCCATGTCCCAAAGCAGTCTTCCCCACTCTGATAGGCTCCAGGCGCCTGGCAATTACTAGTCTCATTTTACTCAAAGAGCTCACTGTCTGGGAATTCAATTCCAGGACATCTAGAGAAGCCAGAAGGTGGCTTAGTCTGTTTTTTTTGTTACACAATCCTGAGAAAGTTCTAAGAAGTAACAGGGATTCCACTGAAACGTGTTTTGAATATTAAGATACTCCTAAGTGTGGGGCACATGACATGGATTTTAAAATTTGTTAACTAACACAGTTATTTTGTATTTTAATTTGACTTATTTTCTATGTTCAGGCTCATTACAGATTGGAATATAGGGAAATGTTTATCCTATGTTTGTATGGATTCATTAGATAGCTTTTAACATTCCTAAACTAAAAATTTACAGAAGGATGTCTGAATACTATCTTCTGATAAGAAAAAAGTTTCTTATTGTCAACCAACATCTGGTTATCTAAATTCAAACAAGCTTTGTGGTTGATTTACTGTGTAAGGAGGGGTTATTCTTCTCTTGTCCAACCAACTTCCTGTTTCATTTTTTTTTGTTATGTTAACTATAAAAAGGAATGTAATATGGGGATCAAGGTTCTCTCTCTCTTTTTTCATAGAGAGATCCCACTTTATCAAGGTTGCCTATTAAACTGCTTTTAAATGACCTTCTGACTCGGTTGCTTATTGGGAATTTAAACCGAGGCAGAACGTAGGGCCAAATTTGGCCACCATAAATCCAGGTAGAATTTATCTTTTTAATCTTTTTGTTAGCATATTGATTACCTGCTGAAAAAGTTCAGGGTCCAGCATTTTGTGCCCTAACTGATGCACGTGGTTAAGTCAAAAGTGCAGTAAAGGGAAAGCAAGAACTTTTCAGAAGTAGAGATGAATTTTGAAGGGCTCTTTTGACAAGTTTGTAGCAGAAGCTAACTATAAGCAGCACTCACTGACTGGTCTCCATAACATCACCTAGAAAACATTCTACCTGCAGAATTTTGTATTTAATATGGCATCAGAAAAACATTATTGTATTCATTTTCAAGTGACAAATGAACAGTTTTCTCAATAAATCACACACAATGCTTTTAAAACAGCAACATGTGGATAAGGGAGAAGATTACTCACCAAGCCAGTACTGTATTCAGTTAACTGCTGCTTTTGTTATTCATAACACAAACCTGGGAGCAAACTCTGCTCACCTCATGGCTGACTGACTTTCCATGTATCTTTTTACAATTCCCTGTTCCAAAATCCCTACCTCATCCATTCACAACTGTAAGGGGATTGTGCCACCTTAATTCTGTATATGAGTCCTCTAAGGAGTTCTTTTTAGCCTTCATCTAATTTCACAAGTAATTTGTGGTTGAGGGATAGCAACTGGCTTGAAGTCTTTGAGTGGCTGTGTTTACATGATGCCCTTAGTTAGCTTACTTACAAACTTAGGAGAATCATTCAATAAGTTTGGTTAGTGTTAAACTGGGTTAAGAATTTTATGGGAGGCTTATTTTTTCAGGCAAACATAACTCATTCTGTTGATTAATGGAAAGCCAAAAAGTTGCTTAATATAGTAACCATGTTACACATGTCTGAATTCTGTGATAAGGCAAGAATTCCTACTCATGTCTTCCTGGGCCCAGCCTGAGATGTCAATCGTGATCCTATATTAGATAAAGGGCAGTGGTGAAGGCTGCCCCCGATGAAGGCTGCTGGTTTGATTGGTGTGTTTCTTCTCAGTGACAGGAGAATGGACAGCTTGGAGTTCTTGGGGTCTCTGTGAGCCAGCCTGTGGACCTGAACCTAGAAAGTCTCGTAAGAGAATCTGCAAGCCCATCTATCCTAATTTTCCGTAAGTCTGAAATCTGGAAGGAAGGAGGGTTGAAATAATACACGGGCAAACAATAGATAGAAACTCAAAGTAAACCACTCCAAACTCGATTCCAGAAAATATGACTTAAGCAACATAATAGTCAATGCCTGGAATGCACTACCCGACTCTGTTGTTACATCCTCAAACCCCCAAAACTTTAACCTTAAACTGTCTACCATGGATCTCACCCCATTCTTAAGAGGTATGTAATGGGGAGTGCATAAGCACACCAAAGTACCTATCGTCCCTGTTCTACTCTCCCCATTTGTACTCATTTCTTATGTATATACGTATACCTGCTTATACTTATACTGTATGTTTAAATGCTATATTCACACTTATACTTGTTTTCTCATAGATGCTTGACAAACCAAAATAAATAAATAAATCAAAATAAAATAAATACAAAATAAAAATAAAATAAGAACAATTTCAGTCAAAGGTTAGGACTGCACTACCACTTCTGAACTTTGCGCTTGAAGTAGAAAAGAATGAAACTTTGATTTTGAGTTTTACCGATTAGATTGATAGATCCTTATAGAAATGGTTAGCTTATATTACTAGGGAAAAAAAAGTTGGGATTTGATGTTAATGTCTTATTTTATTGCAATAGAAAGAGACGGAAGTCAATGTTTCTTTTTCTTTTTTCCTTATCCTCCCTCACTTCTCTTCCCCTTCTTCCTCCCCACTGCTTTCCTATTTACTTTCCTATTTTTGTATCTTATTTTATCTTATAACTCAATAAAAATGTCAACACCCCCCCCTCAAAAGGTTAGGTCCACATTAAAAATTTTAATCTAGTTCTTAACTCTTGGATATTTGTCGCTACAGCTCAGTCTACTTATTTGTATGAAGTTAGTTCAGTAACGGTCATTCAGTTGTACTTGCCCTCTAGCAGAACTTAGAAGGAGCTCCTGCTCGCACCCTTGCATGTATGAAGAGCATATTCTGACGGGATTTTCAGCATTCCTAAAAATTGCCCAAAGCACCTTCCCCCCCCCTTTGGATCCTTTCCAAATGGTTGAAGTGGACTGATGGGGATTGCAATTCTCAGGATTCCCAATGTGCTGGAAGGTGCCATCTTAGAGAAGGCCAGTAAGAAGAAACATTTTGGGTGGCTTCTGGCTCTTATGCCCTTTGCATCTCCTTCTGAAATATCCTCTTTCAGTTTCAAAGGAACAAGGGAAGCTATAGTTTGGGGGTATTTGGGAGAGAAGTAGAGCCTTCTCTGTGGCGGGCCCAGCCCTGTGGAATGACCTCCCCCCGGATATTAGAAATACCTCTGACCTCCGCTCCTTTCGTGTAAAGCTCAAGACCCACCTGTTTCAAGTAGCTGGCCTGGCTCAACTTTGATCCAACTATATCGCTCCTGACGGGTTTTTTATTTGGGGTATTTTAATTGTATTCAATTAGTTAGGGGTTTTTAAACATTGTGTTTTTAATTGTTTTTATTCATCAGCTCACCTCCTCCTTGTATATGTCTTGGTATACGTTTTTGTTATATGTATGTTTGTCTATATATTTATTTCCTATGTTTTATTGTACGCCGCCCCGAGTCCTTCGGGAGAGGGTGCGGCTAAGAAATAAATATTTATTATTATTATTATTAGAGATGCTTTTCGTGCATCCTTCCCTGCACCCCTTAAGTACAAATGTGAAGGATAATGCTATTGTTTCCCCTGGGCTGAAGTATTACTGTACAGGAATAAATTGCTAATTTGGGGAGTTTCTGCGTGTGGAAGAGGCTGCCTTCGTAGTATCCAATTTCTTGAGCCAAACTAATGGGAAGAACCTGGTAGGCATCACGTTGAGGACGTTGCTACATTCTTCAACAGACTTCTGTGGGACTTTAATAATTGCTGGACTTGCAGAAAGGAAGCCGTTGGTTTTGTTTCCAGGTCAGAGCGTCCTATTTGGCAGGGCAGGTCCCAGTTCTAAATGAGACGAGTCAGCCATTTTGGAGGCCCATTATGAGTTACCATGTCTTTACTCCAATCAGTAAAAAGCAAATCCCAACCAATTAAAGGCATTATAAGTTGCTAGTGCGTGAATGAGAAAATGTACCATTCAATCTTTCTGGGACGTTGGCTCTGATTCTCTATTTTCTTTCTTTCTTCGGGGTTGCAGAAAGGTGGTGACAGGAGAGAACCAAAAGGAACAAAATGTAACCTTTTGGGGAAAACCTAAACCTCAGTGTAAGCCACTGGAAGGACAAAACTTGGAAGTGGTGGAAGAAGTACGGTGCCATAATGTGCCTCCTTGTGAAGGTGAGGAGGTGACAGTGAGATTCCCTTGGGGGGGGGGGGAATCAAAGCTTCATATGTGTGCTCATCTCAGGAGGCAGGGGGCAAATTGTACTTCTAATTCTGGGTTATCATGGGAAGCATTATGGACAAATCTGCAAGGGACTATCCTGTATTTAGGAATGTTTTGAAGCTGCTGGCAATTATCTGTGGTTGTAGAGAGGATGCAGGTGTCAAGTACTAGACATATCCCAAGTATTCCAAGTTCAATTTGCCTGCAAAAAACTGGAGGGAGGCAAAGGGTGGGTTCAGTTATACACACAAGTATGCTCCTGTTCTCCATTGGTAGGGAAATTTGTAATCCTAAGGGTTGTGCCTCTCAGATCCTTGTGGGCGCTCTGCCCCGATTCCATTTTACAATAAAACTTGGGTGACAGGTTAGTGATGAATGTAAAGGAAGCATTTGGAGGGGTGGGGGGAGAGTCTTTATTCCTGCATCAAAGGCTAAATCCTGTTAAAGAACAGGGAGCAGATTGGAATCTGCTTGTGGAGTTCTGCACGAATTGCTCTAGAGTAGCAAGGATCTGATTCCTGGTTATTTAACAAAGGCAATTACACAAAAGCATTTTCCCAATTCAGTATAAAGCTGCTAGGATAGAAGACATTTAGGAAAAACATTGTTTTTAATGTCTGAATTCAAAGATGGCACTGGATATTCAAAGTAGGACTGGACTTCCTGTTTACTCCAATTCCCTTTTTAATTTTTTTGTAGACTGATTCTGCAGAAATGGAGTCTATAAATTGCTGTACTGGAAATTCCTGCAAACCATAATATATACGGCTATGAGAAATGCTGACTTTGCTTCCTATTATTTTTACACCCATCATCTACTGCTTTTTTAATGATTAAATAATCGGGTAATAAATTACATTGGACTTTTGTCTCTTCTATGTACAGTAAAGGAGAAAAAAATGCACGTTTTGTGTTGTGTTCTTGTTTTTCAAATACTATAAATCGTACTTCATTTTCAATATTTTTTAGCATTGCATCTATATTTACAGTTCAAAGGGTATAGTTCAGTGTTTGTTAAGCCATCGATCCCTCATTTAAGAGTTCCACAAGAGCTGAAGATATACTGCAGCAAAGGAATCAACCTGGCATTAGAATGTTTTGCTTGTAGATACAATGAAAAATGCAGTGAACATAGAGATGTGCTGAAAAATAGATGAGTCGGTTTGCTTTAAAGCCATAAACACTTGTAAAACAAAAATATATTTTAAAGATTTCATTATTAAATTAATGGCATTGTCAGCTACCACCTCATGCTTGCTTGTGCTTCACTGCTACGAAGTGACAGAATGCTATGAACTGACAGACAGACAGACACACTATAAAAAATAAAGAGTGCACAGAAGAGCAACCAAGATGATTAGGGGACTGGAGGCTAAAAGATACGATGAACAGTTGCAGGAACTGGGCATGGCTAATCTAGTGAAGAGAAGGACCAGGGGAGACATGATAGCAGTGTTCCAATATTTGAGGGGCTGCCACAGAGAGGAAGGGGTCATGCTATTTTCCAAAGCACTTGAAGGCCAGACAAGGAATAATGGATGGAAACTGACCAAGGAGAGATTCAATCTAGAAATAAGGAGAAATTTTCTGATAGTGAAAACAATCAACCAATGGAAGAGCTTGCCTTCAGATGTTGTGGGAGCTTCATCACTGGAAGCTTTCAGAAAGAGACTGGACTGCCATCTATCAAAAATGGGGTAGGGTTTGCTTGGGCGGGGGGGGGTGTTGTATAAGATGACCTACAAGATTCCTTCCAACTCTGTTAATCTGTATGAGTGGTGAGATTCAATTTTTTTTTACTACCGGTTCTGTGGGTGTGGCTTTGTGGGTGTGGCAGGGGAAGGGTACTGCAAAATCTCCATTCCCACCCCACCCCACTTACCTGCTTTCTAACTCCATTCTCCTGTTCAGGGCAACAAAAGAAGGTCAGCTGGGATGCTGGGAGACAGCGGGGGCGTGGCCAGCCTATTGGCCGGTTCTCCAAGCTACTCAAAATTTCCGCTACTGGTTTTCCAGAACTGGTCACAACTGGCTGAATAACACCTCTGATCTGTGTCTATATCTGCCATGAACTGTGAAGAGGGAGAATGAAGGGGGGAATGCTTGGGGAAACGAAAGTAAGTACTGTTTCTCCTTAAGACAGAGATCCCCAACCTGTGGTCCACAGCCCACAATCGGGCCGTGGATTAATGACCAGTGTGAGGGGCCAGCTGATGTGTGTGCACAGGGCCCCACTCATGCGAGTGTAGTCACAGGCTCTTTGTGCAAGCCTCGTGGGCGCTCACAGTTTCACTTACACAAACACCACCGCGAACATTGCGGGCGCTCAGTTTCCCCTCTTTCTCCGGGTCGCCAGCCTGGAAAGATTGGGGAACTCTGCCTTAAGACACTGCCTCAAGGTCACCCACCTGGAAGGAGAGAGCCGCATACCAAACTGCACTTGAACAGACTGTCACGAAAACATCTTGCCTGAACCTGATTGGTGATACTGGGGTGGGCAAGGGGAGATAGTTAAGGGAGACAAAAGTTGAACTTAGGGATTTTGGCGGCCAATTCTCCATTTTCTAATCAACTATACCTTTCTCAACAACAGAGCCAAGGATCGTTTCTGTTTAGAGGTTTAAGATGTGGCAAATCCCACACTCTCGGTTTATTACTCCTGGAGATTTATTTATTTATTTATTTATTTATTTATTTATTTATTTATTTATTTATTTACTTACTTACTTACTTACTTACTTATTTATTTATTTATTTTGTCAAACATGTACAAGATAACAGGTATAAGTATAAACATGGACAGGAACAAAGGACATGAATACAAATAAATGGGGACAACAGGACAGGGACGGTAGGCACGCTGGTGCACTTATGCACGCCGCCTTTACGGACCACTTAGGAATGGGGTGAGGTCCACGGTAGACAGTTTTAAGGTTGAAGTTATGGGGGTTTGAGGATGTAGCAACGGAGTCAGGTAGAGCATTCCAGGCGTTGACCACTCTGTTGCTGAAGTATTTTCTGCAATCATGTTTGGCGCGGTTTACCTTGAGTTTCTACCTATTGTTTGCCTGTGTATTATTGATGTCAGTTAATAATCTATTTGATGGGTGTGTGTATGTGTGTGTGTGTGTTTACCAACATACTTTGTCTTTCTCCACATATTACTGATCCTCCATGCAATCCTGAAGCCTGACTGGCAGCAGACAAAAGTGGCAGGGATCTGTGCTAGAATGCAGTGCATTGCTTTAGACTGGATGGATGTTTAAAAAAGAATTGGCCAGCTAAAGAAATAATATAAAATAGCTCCATGGGAAAGAATTTAAGAACTTTCCTCCCTCCCGTTAGTTTTTTTTAAAAAAAATGATTATTTGTAGAGTTTGATAAGAAGCATCAAGAAAATGTATTCTCCTATCCTCACGGCAAACTCCCATCCCGATGCACAGTTAAATACTACTTTATTGACATTCATGAATTACAAATAGGAGAGGTGTAGGTAGATACATAGACGCAGAGAAGCTAATCTCCATTTTCTAGGCTGTGGGAGTTCCTCATCTGATTCTTCCAGTGTCAGCGGTTACTTGCGGTTTTCTGATTCTCCCGGAATTGCTAGGTCAACCACGGTTTCCTCTTTCCTGTATTTCTTTGCAAGTCATCGTGTGCTTTGTTATAAAGATTTCCCCATTGGTGTGCATGTGTGCTGGAGAAAATAAGATTACGCTTGCCATGTGCGCGAGAACAATTTGAGCCTGTTGTACTTTTTCTACTTCATTACAGGTAGCCCTCGACTTACGACCCCAATGCCAACATTTATGTTGGCATGTGAGCAATTTGTTAAGTGAGTTTTGTCCCATTTTACGACCTTTCTTGCTACATTTGTTCAGGGAATCACTGCCGTTGTTAAATTAGTAACACCGTTGTGAAGTGAATCTTGCTCCCCCATTGACTTTGCTTGTCAGAAGGTTACAAAAGGGGATCACATGACCCAGGGACACTGCAACCGACATAAGTATGAACCAGTTGCCGAGCGTTTGAATGTAAATCACACGGCCGCAAGAATGTTGCAAAGGTCATAAGGGTGAAAAATGGTCATAAGTCACTTTTTTCAGTGCTGTTAGTCAATAAATGAACTGTTGTAAGTCGAGGACTATTTGTACTACAAGCCCGCATATACGTATCTCTTATAGAGCCGGTGGGGCAGTGGTTAGAGTGCAGTACTGCAGGCTACTTCAGCTGACCGCTTGCTGCAGTTTGGCAGTTCAAATCTCACCAGGCTCAAGGTTGACTCAGCCTTCCATCCTTCCGAGGTGGGTAAAATGAGGATCCAGATTGTTGGGGGCAATAGGCTGACTCTGTAAACCACTTAGAGAGGGCTGTAAAAAGCACTATGAAGCGGTATACAAGTCTAAATGATATTGCTATTATGCACACACTGACACCTTGCACACACTTTGCTAGAGGGTTGCTATAACAGGTAGGATCTACAAGGAAATCCGCTAGGTTCCGGATAGCCATGCCATTTCTTTTTCTAGGAAATCTCTTTTCATTGCCTCCCGTTTTCTGTTCCCCTCTTGATGATGTTCCTGGATCATGACTGGTTCAGTTATTGTTGGGCTAGATTTGTCTTCTCTTCCTTAGACTGAGGTTCTTCTAAATCCCCTTCTTCTGCTTGGAGAATGCCATTTTCACTCCCAAAGGATTCTGAGATGATTACTGATATGGGCAAGAGATTTCTCAAGCTTGGCAACTTTAATGTTGTCTGGGGAAATTTGGAGGGTCAGCTCCACGCATCTTAAAGCTAAAAAACACTGGTACAGATGGTAACTAAATGGACCTTAGTAAGGTATGACCCAGGCATACTGTATGTGCTAGTTGTTCCCGTCTCTAGGGGGTGGTGCTCATCTCTGTTTCAAAGCCGAAGAGCCAGATCTGTCCAAAGAAGTCTTCTTGGTCATGTGGCTGGTATGATTAAACGCCCAAGGTGCATGGAGCGCTGTTACCTTCCCACCAAAGGTGGTCCCTATTTTTCTACTTGCATTTTTTATGTGCTTTCGAACTGCTAGGTTGGCAGAAGCTGGGACAAGTAACAGGAGCTCACTCCATTACGTGACGCTAGGGATTTGAACCGCCGAACTGCCAACCTTTCTGATTGACAAGCTCAGCGTCTTAGCCACTAAGCCCTTGGACCTTAGTATATAAAGGCAATACCCAAGTACCACATGGCACGGACGTAGAATATTACGTCTTGCCTCTTGTGAGACACACGGCTGGTTTTTACTGGAACCGAAATGCTGAACTAGAAGACTCTTCACCCATGCAGATTAGCAAGAAATTATCTATTTGGAGTGGAGCTTTCACATATATGGATTTAGAGTCAGGAATGCAGCTACCACCAAGGTATTTGGAAGGAGATCGCTAAGACAAGTTTAGGGTGTAGGAACAGAGTAGGCAACCAAGATACAAAAAAAAAAAGGGGGGGGGGAAGAGGCGAGCATGATTTTGGGGCCTGGTCCTAGGAAGGACAGGCTGCTACAGGGATATAAGAGGACTCCCCCAGGTCAACGACATTGAATATCAAAAGCTAGGTTAGAGATCCCCATCTGCCTCTCTGATTGTCTGCCTGGGAGATGCTGCTCTACTGAAGGATGCTGAGATGCTGGTGGTCCATGGACAAAGCCTTTGAGAGCGGGGAAAATTGGAAGTCACGTTGTTCTGCTTTGCTGGGGAGAGCTAGGGAGAAAGGGAAATAGGTTAGTTAGGAAATATTCACTTCTGGTTTTATTTGTCTAAGATTAAATCTAGCCTAGGTCAACGTGCTGCTTCCAGATGTTTTCTGAAGTTCAGTTATCAATGATTGCACCCATTCTGACCAATGATGAGGAATGCATTATGTGTTGCAGCGTCAGTGGGAAGGTCATGGTTCCACATCCCCTTTTCTAAGTGACCTCTTCCCCCCTTCCTTCCTCTTCTGATCTCTAAAAACAGATAGGAACGGGTTGTTCATGGTCCTTAGCTCTAATATGGAGAAAGACACAGTAGTTAAAGGGATGAGGGATGTTGAAGTATGATTATTCTGACCTAAGTGATCTTGATTTGAACTGAGGTGGGGCAGTGGTTAGAGTTCAGTACTCCAGGCTATTTCAGCTGACTGTTAGCTGCAGTTCGGCAGTTCAAATCTCACCAGCTCAAGGTTGACTCAGCCTTCCATCCTTACGAGGTGGGTAAAATGAGGACCCAGATTGTTGGGGACAATAGGCTGACTCAGTCAACCGCTTAGAGAGGGCTGTAAAAAGCACTATGAAGCAGTATACAAGTCTAAGTGACATTGCTATTATGCACACACTGACGCCTTGCACACACTAGAGGGTTGACGCCTTGCACTGACGCCTTGCACACACTAGAGGGTTGCTATAACAGGTAGGATCTACAAGGAAATCCGCTAGGTTCCGGATAGCCATGCCATTTCTTTTTCTAGGAAATCTCTTTCATTGCCTCCCGTTTTCTGTTCCCCTCTTGATGATGTTCCCATCCTTCCAAGGTTGGTAAAATGAGGACCCAGATTGTTGGGGGCAATAGGCTGTAAACCACTTAGAGAGAGCTGGAAAGCACTATGAAGCAATGCTACCGGTTCGGACTGGTTCGGCCGAACCGGTAGTGGTTTGGCGGCCTGGGTCGCTGGAACCGGCAGTGACCCAGGCCTGCCCACACCCCGGAACTGGTCCTACATGCAGTGCCATAGGTATCGGCATCATGTTATTTTTGTTCTGCGCATGCACAGAACAATTTTAATTGCACTGCGCATGTGTGCGCGGTGCACATAAAGCGCACGCGCGGGCACACATGAGCAAACCGGAAGTAGTGCCTGCCGGACCCCATCCCTGCTATGAAGTGGTATATAAGTTTAAGTGCTATTGTTATTGCTAACCCCAGAAGCTACATACCAACTTATGGAGTGGAGTTTGCACCGCCTTCATGGATCTATCAAAGAGATATTTGGTAGATACTCATCTCTGAACAATACATTGTATTGAACAATTGTATTGTATTGTATTGTATTATTGTATTGTATTATTGTATTGTATTGTATTATTGTATTGTATTGTATTGTATTGTATTGTATTGTATTGTATTGTATTGTATTATTGTATTGTATTATTGTATTGTATTGTATTGTATTGTATTGTATTATTGTATTGTATTGTATTGTATTGTATTGTATTGTATTGTATTATTGTATTGTATTATTGTATTGTATTATTGTATTGTATTGTATTGTATTGTATTGTATTGTATTATTGTATTGTATTGTATTATTGTATTGTATTGTATTGTATTGTATTGTATTGTATTGTATTGTATTGTATTGTATTATGTCGCGGCATCAGGATTTTAGAGATGCTTAGGTGGGGCATGGCCCCAAAAAGGTTGGGAACCACTGCCTTAGAGAGTGCTATAAAACACTATAAAACGGTGTATAAGTCTAAGTGATATTGCTATTGCTAAAAGGGGCTGAATTTTTTTTTTCCAGTCCAAAGCAAGAGATACCTTTTGGAAATCATGCAAATAACAGACACCTCCCTAATTCATTGAACTGTAAGAAAGAGGAGATTTCTACAGGTAGCCCTCTTTAAACAACCATCCTTTCAGCGAGTGTTCAAAGTCACAATAATGCTAAAGGGGGGGTGGGGTGGGGGCTTATGAAAGTCCTTGCAATTGCAGCCCTGGCAGCAACTCTGCGGTCTAGTGATCGCAATTCAAGTGCTTGGCAACCAAAATGTCCCAGAGGTGGCTCTTCCTAGGCCCATCACGAAGGGGAACTCCGAGTCGAGTCAGTAAAGGAGAAATGTACTCGGCAAAGGGTTCAAAGGAAGGGAAAGGGAGCGCGAGAGGGGAAACGTGAAGACTTACTGGGGAGCTGGGGCTTGGGGGTGCCTCTGGGCAGCTCCGACGTGGGGCGCAGGTGATGACCGACGGTCGCATCTGAAAGATTGAGTCAGAGAAAGAAGTGAGGAAAAGAAGAGAAGAGAATGGAAGAGAGGGACGGGGAGAGGAGACAGAGAAGAGAAGGGAGGGGGGAAGAGAAGGGAGGGGGAAGAGAGGAGGGGAGAAGAGAGGAGAGGGAAAGGGAGGGGAGAGGAGAAGAGAAGGGAGAAGAGAGGAAAAGGGAAGGGAAGGGAGGGGAGAGGAGAGGGGAAGGGAGGGGAGAAGAGAGGAGAGGAGAAGGGAAGGGAGGGAGAAGAGAAGAGAGGGGAGAAGAGAGGAGAGGAGAAGGGAAGGGAGGGGAGGAGAAGAGAAGAGAAGGGAGGGGAGAAGAGAGGAGAGGAGAAGGGAAGGGAAGGGAGGGGAGAAGAGAAGAGAGGGGAGAAGGGAGGAGAAGAGAAGAGAGAGCAAAAAAAGGGCACTGAGCCAACTTACCTGCTGCAGCTGGGCGGCTGTGAGGGTGGGCTCCGAGAGGGGCTCCTTTGGGGGGTGTTTTTGTGCACAGGAGGGGGGAACCTCCTGGGAATCCCTGCAAGCGGCAGCACTGGAGGTGGAGACGCAGGACACGGCAATGGGGGCAACGGGGATGGATGTAGAAGGTGCCACCTTGTCCCGAGAGCTGGAGAGGAAGAGAAAGAGAGACACAAAACCTGTCATCCATCGGCAGGGAAGCTTTCTAGCCTTCACAGAGCTGGATTCATTACATCTTTTCTATAGTCCCCCACCCCAATACAGAATCCAAACCCAGAGGAAGGGAAATTGCAAGAGGGAAAATAAGCAAATCGATTAAGCTTTTTCCAACCAGGAGAGCATGCCGGAGAGGTACAAATGCGGTGACTAGCCAGTTTTTCGAGACTATAATGCAACACCGTATTGGATGGGTTGAGATTCCCTTCTCTGGACTCAGGGTTGGGCTGCTGGGGGTTCGCAGGGTTTGGGAGAACTTCAAGCTAAGATTCTGTGCAGTTCAGAGAACTCCCAAATCCCACGCAAGGCTGGCCCCACCCACTTTGCCCTGCCCCTCCCAGGAGTCCCCACGTGGCCCGTTTTGGATGGGGGTAAGTGCACGGAGGCTCGGGGAGGGTGAAAAACAGGCCTACTGGAAGTTCACCCTCCAGAGGAGCCCGGGGAGACCATTTTTGCCCTCCCAGAGGCTCAAGGAAAGCCTCCGGAGGCAGGGGAGGGCAAAAATGCCCACCCCCACTGTAGTGTAGTGGGCCACGCCCACCCAGCAACTGGGCAGAGAACCCCTTGCTAAAATTTTTGAAGCCCACCCCTAGTCTCATCACTTGAGTAGTGGTGAGAAAAGTGCTTCTGAGCCACGTGCAGAGTGTCATGTCCCTGCCAGGATCTAACCTCATCATGCGGCATAACATTGCTTGTATCAAGGGAAGCCTTTCCTGCTGTTGGTGTTGGGCATCACACTCCCTTATGAAGATGATCAAACGTTTGGTCCAGTGGCTAAAGAACCAGGCTAGAAACCAGAAGAAGATCCTTAGTTCTGCCCCCGGCATGAAAGCCAACGGGTTGACTTTGGGCCCGTTCCTTTCTCTCAGCCCAGCCCACCTCACAGGGTTGTTGTTATGGAGAAAATAGGAGGAGGAAGGAGCATTAGCTGAGCTTCAGTGGTGGGATTCAATTTTTTTTACTACCCTTTTTGTGGGCGTGGCTTGGTGGGCGTGGCATGGTTTGGTGGGTGTGGCAGGGGAAGGTTACTGCAAAATCTCCATTCCCTCCTGATCAGCTGGGACTCGGGAGACAGAGAATAGATGGGGGGGACGGGACAGCCAGAGGTGGCATTTACCTGCAGAAGTGGTCAGAACCTGCTGAATGCTACCTCTGATAGGCTTACTGCAATGTGGGTGGAAGACACCTCCGTTTATTATTTCAGACACAAGATTGGTTCGGTTGCCTTTTCTGCACCAGAAAAGGAAAATGGGGTCAGGAAATCTCATATTACAGCTCGGTGTTTCGATCCGGCAGTCCATTAATATGGATGCTACCTTTTAAAACAGAGATAGGAGGGGGAGATGTTCAAAACAGAAAGGTCTGTTTCCTCTCTTCGCACCTCCACTTCCTTCCAGTAATGGCTTGATCTTTGTTCCAGGAATGATTTAGATATACTGTCTATTTGGAAGGTTTCTTCTAGGAAGAGAGCGGATGTAGATCTCTGCATTGTGGGCGTGGCTATCGCACCACATTTTGCGCTTGGTGCAAAATTAAAATTAAATGAATTAAAATTGAATCCATTGATTTCATTGAGAATGATGGCTCTGAATATGAATCGTGTTCTTTTTGCGTCACCTTAAGGAAGTGATCCGTTCTTGCCAACTTTTACATAGGCTGTGGAATTTCAAGGTGTGCTCTTCTACCTTAAGATAAGATAAGCCCCTTAGTCTATGAATCAGTTCCCAGAATAGTTTTCTAGCTTAAAAACATGGCTCACATCCAACCTGTCGGTCTCTTTTAGTCCCCCACCCCCACCCTATTAATATAAGACAAACAGAAGTGAAATGAATCTAAGATCGCCTACATATTTTAATGTCTTATATTATTCATGAGAAATTGAAGTTAAGAGATTAATGACTCACCCAGTGCAATCGGATTGAAAAATTCACAGTGTGCCATTTAAACTGGAATGTTATTAAACTGGAAACATTTGCCTCCAGACAACGGCTATATATCAGTTGGACATTAGAATTGTAAACTTTTGAAAGAAAGGAAAAATGATGTCAGGTTTGCTAAAGTGGGTCCTTTTGCAAAGAAAACGTTCAACCTAACACTGTGTTTTCTGAAACAAAGAAAGGATGTGTGGATATTTTGTCCCTCTGTTTGGAGGCATGTTCGCAAGGGAATTTATTCAGGGGCACTTCAATATCTTATCAGCCATAGAATAATAAAAGAGAGGGTGAAGTAGAGGTGGAATTCAGCAGGTTCTGACCAGTTCTGGAGAACCGGTAGCAAAAATGTTGAGAACCGGTAAATACCACCTTTGACTGGCCCCATCCCCATCTATTCTCTGCCCCACTGAGTCCCAGCTGATTGGGAGGAAATTGGGATTTTGCAGTAACCTTCCCCAGGAGTGGGGAGGGAATGATTTTACAGTATGCTTCCCCTGCCATGCCCACGAAACCATGCCCACCAAGCCACGCCATGCCCTCCAAGCCACGTCCACAGAAACGGCAGTAAAAAAGAATTGAATCCCACCACTGGGGTGAAGGAATTTCTAGCTAATAGCTGGAAGTCAACTATTCGGACTTTTTCTAAGGCTTCTCCAGAAATTCTGCTTTTCAGATAAGAAAAGACTAATACGAAGACAGGTCTGGAGTCCCTGCCGAAAAAAGAAACCTCTTAAAACAGGAGTTTCTTTTTCAAGAAGGAGAAGAAAATGAAATCAGATTAGCGGGAACCCACTATCTTGAAGAGCCAAAAGCATCTTGAAATGACAAGGCCGTACGTTGGCGGGTTGTGAAGGGACTGGCATAAAAGGGAGCACAGGTAGTCCTCGACTTGCAACAGTTTGTTTTCCTCACACTTATGACTGTGATTTACATTCGGATGCTTGACAACTGACTCACATTTATGACAGTTGCAGTGTCCTGGAATCATGTGCTCCCCTTTTGCGACCGTCTGAACAAGCAAAGTCCATGGGGAAACCAGGTTCACTTAACAGCTGTTATTTTATTTAAGAACTGCAGTGATTCGCTTAACAAGTATGGCAAATTAAATCGTAAAATGAGGCAAAACTGATTGAACACATTTGTCACTTAGCAACAGAAATGCTGGGCTCAACTGAGGTTGTACGTTGGGGACTATCTCTATGTGTCTTCATGTAAGAGGACGAGAGAGCCCTCCCCAGTGTTAACGTTACTATGGGTGGGAAAATGGACATCAACAGCTGGGAAACCTTGACCTCTGATCGTTCAGCTTGGAGGCTAAAGACACAGCATGGCCTTCTCCAATTCGAAGAGGCACTTGTTCAGCAGGCTGAGGCAAAGAGGCAGTCCCGGAACCAGCGAAATCTGGGGGCTGGGGGGGGCACACAGAAAGTATCTGCCCTGGAAATCACTTCCGGGATCGGACGACGACGGACGTGTTTGTCTGCCGCTCGTCTCCCCGGTGGGTCCCTTAAGGGACACAGGAGGCCTTGTAGGGGGCTCCTGCCGAAGGGCGGCCGGCTGAGGCACCCCGCATGTGGCGGCAGCCAGCTGGAGTGCTTTTTGGCTTCGTCTAGGAGCTGGGGAGCGGAGGGGGGGGGCGAGAGACAGCATCACGCTATATATTTGAAAACCAATAAAATTTTGTTTAAAAAAAAAAAAAGAAAGTATCTGCCCTCCATGTGGAAGGGATTGCCACTCCCCAATTGGCCTTTTTAGCCACACCAGATGTTGTTTGAGGACCTCTTTCCAGAGTATGATACCATATTCTCTTGAGACTGAAAGATGCCAATGGAAGGTGGGAAAAGTTTCTAAGTGATAGGAAATAAATCCAGAGTAAAACTGTATCCCCAATAGGAGATTTCAACTCTTGGGTGTAAGCCAGGACATTTTTAACTTAAATCTTGTACTGTTCTTGTGAATGCCAATAGCGAGCTCTCAAAATAGCTAGGCTTCTTTATGGATTTTCCCCCAGTGGTGCTTCTTTATCTCCCCCCCCCACTTTATAATAAAAGGCATATTTTTCATCAAGTCTCTCCTCTTTGCCCTCTCTGTGCAATATAGAGATGATACCATTGAGCTACCTTGCAGGGTTGTTGTACTCAGATAGTAGAAGAGAACCTGGAAGCTTCCCCAAAGGCTTGTCATTCTTCAATGCTAAGATTCAGTCCCTGGGGCGGATTTTATCCTAGGGTTACACTGCCCTCTACTGAGCACTCGGTGTACTCACGCTGCAATAGGCCGGCATGACAATCGCCTGACTTTGGACGCCTTCTGCCCCTCAGGGATTCTTCTCACATCCAGGCTGGCCTTGCGCTTGATCGGACAGGTGGGCAGCCGGTAGGCTGGGAGGCGGTGGAACCTCTGCTCATTTTCAAAGGAAGAGTGGCCTGGCAAGAGGAAATAGGATGGCAGCTGAGGAAAGTGGAGAAACTTTGTTGTGTGTGTATGTGTGGAGGCGTGGGGCGGGGAATAACATTGTATTTCAGTTCTAGGAAAGGCTGTGAGCAAGTGCTAAACTGGAACTTTTGGATGGTGTTTGTAAACATTCAGTTGATGTTACAAATGTCATCCATTGTTTGAAAAGACCATGTTTGGCATTGATATATTAAAGCCTTAAAAATAACCCACTTGGTTAAAGATTTGTGAGTTCTTCCAGATAGTCTTATTCAGTTATTATTTTTATTTTGTATTTTACCATATTAACAAATAAAATTACACACACACACACACACACACACACACACACACTTGTCTGTCTGTCTGTCTGTCTGTCTATCTATCTATCTATCTATCTATCTATCTATCTATCTATCTATCTATCTATCTATCTATCTATCTATCCATCCATCCATCCATCCATCCATCTATCCATCCCACCATCCATCCATCCATCCATCCATCCATCCATCCATCCATCCATCCATCCATCCATCTATCTATCTATCTATCTATCTATCTATCTATCTATCTATCTATCTGAAAAAAAGCTTTTCTGCAACTCCCCCTTTTTGTCCTTCATTATTATTATTTTTTTCTGGTAAGAAGAACTAATAGGAAAAGAGGTTCATGTGGACCTTGAGAAATTTAAAGCGGGCGGCTGCCTCGAAAAAGCTTCCTCCTAAAACATTTGATTTCCCAAGCAGCACCGGAGAATGAAATGGTGTCAAAAAATAACAAATGGATATCATTTCATCTCAGTTCCTGTCAAAGGAAAGCAGGTACGTCTGGCATTTATTGCTTTTGACATTAGGTGTTGAACTGGGTGCGCGGGGAAACAAAAAATGTCAGGGCCCTGCCATGCAAGGAGCCATTCCTAATGTACCACCTGTCTCTGTTCCCAGAGGACCTATTATTTCTGGAATAGACATTTCATAAAACTGTCATAGATCTCCCCCCCCCCCTTACTTTGTTGAGGCTATACAGCCAATCAAGGATGATTGCCATCACCTTCACTAAGTTTCCTGACAATGTTGTAAGGGCTGGACCTATATGAGGGTAGCTCAAATCAACACCAGACTGAGTCGGAGATCCTCTTTTTCACCCTGAGTAAGCCAAAGTTTTCACCCTGTTTAAAAGGTTCCCTGAAAAACACAGCCAAAAGAAGTATAAAGTTTTTCATGGCATACATCTATCTTTAGCCAGACCTTTTCAATATTCCCTGTCAGCTTAAACTCAGCTCCCATTCCAGCTGTGACCTAGAAATTCTATCCTTTACGGAGATCAAATCATGCCTTTTTCATGTAGTATTAGACAAGCTTTTCTGCTTTTCTGCCCTGCTCCCAGTATCTAGCAGTGTTAATACTACAGTATGGTGTGGGATGACAAGGGTCCTCAACTCCTGAGAAGTGGCCCACTACTGGACCATGGCCTACTTGGAACCGGGCTGCGCGTGAGGTGGGCTGGCCCATACGCACATGCATGCCGGCCCATTGCTCACGCGAACGGAGCTACGTGTGCATTAGCCTGCTGTTTGCACACCCAGTTTCCCCCCCCCCCAACCGGCCCACCAAGCCGTGAAGATTGGGGACTGCTGGCTATGGTATGAAATGGCATGGCATGGCATAGTATATTATGGTAAAAATCTACTATGTTATGACTCTATGGGCATGTCCATGTAATTCTTTTGACTATAGTATGTAAATGATTCGATATTGCTTTCATCCACAATGCTTTTTTTAAATTTCCCAATCTACTCTACAATCTTGGGACTTCCTTTTAGTCTCCGACCCAAATACCAACCAATTCCAAGCTCAGTTAGCTTTCAGGGATCAGCCAAGATCAGCTAAATACTTCTCTCTGCTATAGGCAATATCGTCAGACTTACTAAAATAATGCACTGGGGCAAAACGTCATGATTTTGCCGCATTGACCGGCAACATTGCCCAGGATGAGCATGCGGCATGCACAGAATTGGGCAATCTGAATAAATGGCACAGGCATTGCAGAATTCCCCATTGCTACGGCATCCAAGAGGAACGGAGATGAGTCATGAACACAGATTTTATAGGCTTAGATGTAGCATACGTATCGAAAACCAGAAAAGTACGTAATTGATTCGCCTAGTTCTTCCTTGTTTGTTTGGACATGGTCCACTGACCTAACCCCTTGGTTTGTTCAAGCAGGTAGGTTCCTCACCTGCATGCTAAGGAGATCTAATGCATTTCTTGGCAGGCTGAGGCATACACTTTCCCTGAATCTCTAAATGGGCCCTGCGGGAAGATGTTTAAGCTGAACTTTTCTGCCCTTATTAAAAGAGGTGGCATAATCGCTGTGACGAAGGGCTCCTGTTCAGGCAAGTTTGGTATGGCATTTGACACACATTTATAAGAGGCACATCAGGACTTGCATTTTTACATGTGGGATTTGCTAATTACTAATGAACTTTGGCCTATTTGTAGGCCAAATTTCCTTTATTTCAAAGCACTTGAAATTTGGAGAGAGAAAAAGAGTAATTTTGGAAGAGATCTTTGTAGCCGCAGAGGTTGAAGTCCACAAACAAATAATTGTGTGCTGCAAGATCTTCACTTGGGGGCGGGGGCTCACTTGTGAATGACTTGAATGGTGGGATTTTTTAATACTTGGTTTCCCTTGTACAGATGCTAAATCCGAGTGGATTCATTGCCGCAACCAGGACCTCCCAAAACCATTATTTTCATGAAGGGTATATATAAGAACCAAAGCAACATTAAAGAAAGACAACCCTGAATTTAAAATTATTAACGCCTTCTCAACCATATCAAAAGGAACTTTACTCAGGGAAAAAAAAGCGCCCCAAATTCATCTGTTTTCATGGTCAATATCTTAAGGAATCTCAGAGAATTCTTCCAATTTAAACATAAGTTCCTTAGGGAAAACACCTCTTTTTTTCTGCTCAATATAGCACTACATGTTCTCGCCCGAAGAGCGTCCAATTCAAATGTTAGCCGTGCACAAGGCAACCCATGGGACTGATTAGAACCGCGAAGTGACAAAGAAGTTGGCGATCCAAAAGTGAACACGCTGAGGTGAAAAATAAATCAATACTAATGAAAGCAAACACATTCAAATTTGGATTATGCATTTGAGGCTGTTGCATCTGTGACGATGATTGTTTCAGCTTAGAGGGTGGGAAAAAAAAAACCCTGACCTAATGGAGTGGAAATGGAGAGGGGGTTTGGCTGCTTTATGGAAGGGGAGATGTTTGGGTGGCAATGGGTGGTATTTTAAGTAGGATAGCACTTGGTCCCGGGGAGGGCCAGGGGTGCTAGAAAAGCAGAGTGTTGGTCCAAGAAGGCCCCCTGGAGCCTCCTGAATGAATTTTCATGCCCTGGGGACATTGTCGAGCTGTCTTGTGCAGGAGTAACAGCAGCTGCTGCAAAGAAGCTCTTCCCATTCAAACTGGACTTTCCTGATCTGATTGATCCTCAGGACTGGATCACCCAGATTCAGAGAAATGCACGCGCACACACACACACACACACACACACACACACCTTTCTATCCCACTGCCCTCTGGGGATTAAGGAGAAAGCTGGGCATTGGAATGGACAGATTCTGATGTCTCTTACTTTTCAATTCATAAAAGTCTTTCACAACCCCTCCCATAGCGGCGCTTGGCCCCTGAGCAGGCGCCAGTTCAATCCTGAACTATTCATTCAAAGCCTGAGAATTGCCAAACACTACAGAAGAAGGTAAGGGGAGGCGGAAGAAAAGGTTTTCAAATACTCACCTTCCAAGATATAGACTTTGAATCCACTGCTGATCCCTGTGGTGTAATGAAAATCAGCCAAGGCCATCACTGCTGGGAGGGGGGGAGGGACTGTCCACACAGGATGGATGCTGACCCCAAACAATTGCAAGAATATTAACTGCTGCAGAATAGGGGTTACCAAGGAGGTGGTCCCCAAAATCTAAATGTTTCAGGCCTTCTTATGCTCAGTAAGCAGAGACTTGGGGGAATATCAGCCCTTAAATGTCCTCCTTTCTTTCTCTTTCCTCTCCTACCCTTCCTGCATTGAAAGTGTCCCCTTTCTTCAGACAAGGGAGCGGATCGCCCACTGCCTGGACCCCTGCAAGTTGTTCTATTACAGAAGTCACACAACCTTGTACCGCATGCCACTTCCCTTCATGAACCTCTGGAGTGTGCCTCTGAAGGGGTGGGGCTTCAGTTGGCCAGCCACAACAGGCCCGACACACGCCTCTCCGAGCCTGTTAGCCCCCTCTGGGCAAGTGCGTGTGCCTGGATTGTGTCACTCCCTTTGTGTGTGTGTGTGTGTGTGTGTGTGTGTACAGGGTGGGGTTGGAATGGAAGTAAAAGGCAGAGGCAGCGAGGGTGGGAGTCCAAAAGGAATAGGAAATATAGGCTCTGTTAGGGGAACCTATGTGATCAATTTCAGAGGAAAGATTTGCATTTAGAGGTTCATTGCTGACCGGAACTGAGAGAAGAAAGGAACTGACAGAAGAGCTGTATTATTTGGGGGAAGTTTTGCTAATCTAGTATTGGTGGTGCTGATGATCACTATTTTTTTTTCCATTGCTTTACCATACATACATCAATATTACAGTAAACAGAACGCAATGGAATAATTTTGCAGCCACTTAATTTCATTTTTATATTGCTTTCTTTGTAGTAATTTATGAATGACAAATAGAAAGATTGGGCTCTTCTGAAGAATTCAAGAGTCATTAATCAACTAATCAAATGGACTGGCTCATAGGATTATTTCAAATACTAAGCTACATTTTGAACGGGGGCGGGGGAGGGACTCCTTTACTTGCCCTTCCCTGAAAAGACTGATGGAAAGAAGGAAGCATGTGGGTTGGAAAGACACTTTATTGGTATAAGTCAAGAAATGAGAGAATTATGATTCAGGGTTTGTATGGAGGAGAATTTCAAGGGGCTTACAGAGTAGGAGAAAAATGTGAAGATTGTCAGTTTGACCTCAGATACATTCTGGAAAGCTTTCTGGCACAAGCTAGTTTCTCTTTAAAGTGACATGAAATCTGGATAATAAGCAAACATTCATGCCTCTTCAGTTGGATTGGGCAACAAGCAATTTGTGTGTTTATGTATGCACGCATTCTCGCATCTGTATGCATGTGGTTATGCACATGTTCAATTACTTCTAAAGCAGAGGTGGGTTGTTGTCAATTTTACTACTGGTTTGCAACCTGTGCATGCGCTGTTAATGTAAATAGTACTTTGCGCGTGCATAGAACAATTTACAGTGAACTGTGCACGCGCAGTCACTAAAAACCAAAATGGTGGTGGCCCAGTGGTGGCAAGTAAACTGATTTGGGGGTGTGGCAGGCCTGGGTCGCTGCTGGTTCTGTGACCCAGACCTGAATTCTACTACCGGTTCAGCTGAACTGGGCCGAACCGGGAGCAACCCACCTCTGTTCTGAAGTCAAGGGATGTGGAAGAGTTTGGAATAAGAAGCGGACAGAGGTTCTTATGGGAATGAAGGATGCTTGGAGAAACTGCCTAAACTGATTCTGGAGAAGCTCAGATATGCACTCCATTTTAAAGAAAACTTTCCCAATCTGATGCCCTCCACATGTGTTGGACTTCAACCAATTTAATAATTGCCTAGATGGGATTGTAGCTTGCCATGATAACTGAATATCCCGAGATCTTAAATCCGGTACATGTGAAGGGCACAAGGTTGGAAAATCCTATTTTAGAATTTAACACTGCTTCAGATGCAGTAGCTTACTTCTTTCCCAGCAAATCCTGACGGGCAGCAAAGCAGCGTGTGTATTAGGCTTGTCAAGGATTCTCTTTTCCACAGCACTTTATCCCTTTGTCTGAAAGGCTGCCTAGTTTAGCTGAAAGGCAAAGAATCCTAAGAAGACACCTCGAATTTGTTCATCCAAAAGGAGCATCTGGTTTGCTGACGGAACAAGAACACACACAGCCCGGATAAAGAGGTGGAGGAGATGTTTGCCATGTCTGCAGGGGTGGAGTAACTCATACGCTAGAAGATAAAACTCAATTTCACCAGAATTTGATTGGTTAGAGAAATGGAGTGAAAAGAGCAACATGAATTTTAACAGTGACAAATGCCAGTTCTTCAGTGAGAAAGCAAAATCTTGTGTACCATGTGTCTGTATCTATCTGTGTTTGTGTCTGTGGAGCACTATCTGGTTTTATGATGGTACTTGTGAAAAAAAAAATATCTCAAAGCAAACAGGGGATGTTGTCCTCTTCACATCTGCTTACATAATTCACATTTCTCCTGGAAAGAATGAATTTAAGTCTGAGAGATGCTTCCTGAGCATTCCCCTTCTTGTGTCCTTTGAAACACCATTTCCTCTTCAGATCCAGATGGTTGACTAGCCCAGTTAATTGCAAGCTTAGTATGAATTACCAGTGTGATTTAGCTACAGATGAAGCCAATGCAGAATTCAGACGGCATCAAGCAGCATCGCAGGCAGTAAATATTTTCATTTTATTCTGCTCGTGTACAGTCTGGTTCGGTGCCTTACAGAAGTGACCAGGGGACGAGAAATGAAGTGAAGAAAGATTGAGGGCACTGGATATGCTAAGCCTTGAGCAGAGAGGACTGAGAGGGGAATTGAAAGCATTCTGTACATAGTTGAAAGCAAAGGATGTCACAGAGAAGAAAATTAAGACCTGTTCTCTCTTGCTCCAGAGGGCAGGACATGGAATAAGGGATTTCAATTAGAAGACGGCCTGACATTGTGAATAGGTTCACCATGGAATTAATTACCCAGCGGGGTGGTCGCCTCAGCTTCTTGGGATGTGTTCAAACAAGGACTCGACAGCAATGTGTCTGGGGGTGGGTGGGGAGCTTTAATTTGGAGCTGGGGGAGGGAAAATCGATGGCCTTTCCCAACAATGAGGCTCTGGCTATAAGCTGGCTGGTCTCTCCCATTTTGATGTGATACCCTGCATTTCTATCCATTATATAATATCTTTATTTCCAGATTTGCTTTTACATGTATGAAATTGCTATTTTATATACACGTGCATAAGATTCTTTGAGATGGGGGAAGTCTATTAAGCAGATACCTTGTTATCTCTATTTTGAGTTTGAGGGGCTGAGAGCCTGCAGCCAGCCTAAGGTTATCCACTGATAAATTTTAATTGAGCTAGCCCTGCTTTGGAGTTTAATCTCCCTATGTAAATGGGAAGAAATGGTTGCTCTGGATAGTGGGTGGGGGTGGTGGGGTGATATTTATGCAAAGTCCCATGATAATTAGCTATGAAACTCAGGGATTGGTAGAAGGATCTGGCGTCTCCTGGATTAAAACGGAGAGGCGGGGCCCATGAGTCCTGGCGTGAGGGAGCCACGAGCCAAGCAGCTGGGGGCGCGTGTCAGGGCCGGCTCCCTGCACACCCCAAAGCAGTCGAGCTGCATTCCAATGGCCTTCCCCACCCAACCCACCCAACCACCCGAGGGAAGGAATATCCACCAAGGGCGGGCAGGTCTTGGTTGGTGCATTGAGATCTGCCTCGCCCAGTGCCTGGCACGCCTCATCCTGCCTCAGCATTTTGTAGGCAAGGAGGGGAAGCCTGTGAGTGAAGGCTAATCTGAGCTTCTACGTGGGCTTAGTAAAGGGCTGCCAGGGTGCTGCAAATTGAATCTCAGCCGGAGAAACAAGCAAAGGAAAGGCTGACTAGGAAGAAAAACCCGGGACTTGCCCAAATTGGCTTCCTCATTCAAGCTGCTCTGTTTTTCTTCAGTCCCCCTGCAGCTACTTCCAAATCAGGCTTCTCCATCTTGGCGCTCTTGACTTCCAGTTCCATAATCCTCCAATCAGGTTGGGACTAGGAGTCCACCCGAGAGTGCAAAATCCGGGAAAGTATAGTATGGTATATAGCCTTTATTGTCATTGGGCAAAATAAACACAACGGAATTGGTTAAAGTCAAGACACTTGCTTACTTGACTGACCAGAGTTGCCAATGTCTTTTCTTTACTGGGTACAGCTCTTCCACCATCATATAGAGTTGATGATGTTTAAGTGGTGACCAACCAAGGCCTGCCCAAATGGAGCCCTGTTCTGAACCACTGCAGTTGTTTTTTTAAAGAAAGGTTGTGTTTGCTTTCTATGCCCAAATGTGTGCCTGCCTACAATCACCAGGGTGGCAATATATTAATGTGGTTACGCAGCTGAATCTCAAGAATTAAAGCATTGTCTTGTACTCCAAATTTCCAGGATAAAACCTAGCACTTAGTTTTGAGAGGTGAGCCTTCTTTGAATAGATTCAGTCCATTTAGGGATGCCCACTTACTGGCAGTGGATTATGGAGATAGCCTTGAGGAACGAATGCAAGAACTGCTTAGTAAAGGTCAGTTGGACCCTGGGAAGGAAAAGTGTTGAGAAAGAAATTCAATCTCACTTTGACATACAGGTAATCCTCAACTTATGATCACAGTAGAGCCCAAAATTTCTGTTGTTAAGTGAGACATTTGTTAAATGGGTCGTCCCCCCCCCCCCGTTTCACTACCTTTCTTGCCACAATTGTTAAATGAATCACTGCAGTTGATAAATTACTAAGCCGGTTGTTAAATAAATCTGGCTTCCCCATTGACTTTGCTTATCAGAGGGCTGCAAAAGGATATCACACGACCTTGGGAGGCAGCAATAGTCGTAAGTATGAGCGAGTTGCCAAGCATCTGAATTTTGATCACATCATCAAGGGAGTTCTACAAAGGTTGTAACCGTGAACAATGGTAATTTCACTTTTTAAAAACAGCGTTGTAACTTTGAAGGGCCACTAAATGAATTGTTGTAAGTCGAGGACTACTTGTACTCTACAATGAGGGGGCAGAGGGAAATTGATAGGCTTTTGAGATTTTGTAACAGGATAGCAGAAGAATATAAGGCACTTTCTTCTCCATTCCTGTCTGTACACTGTACACTGAGTCATTCCAATTTTTAAATCTCTGTGCTATGAATAATTGTCTATATAATATGAATGTAAGCAGACTCTTCTTTCCTGCCTGATCAACCCCCCCCCCCTTATCTAAAACACTCTGAATCTGTTGGGATTCTAGTTCCCAGGATACCCAGCCAGGATAGCAAATGTTTGAGAATGATGGGGTGGGACTAGTATAGTTTTCTTCAATGAGAACAATTTCAGCCCTGGAAGATTTCTCCTGGAGCAATCCCCTTTGGTTAATTCACTTTTTAAGGGGTTTCTCTGTCAATCATCTCCCATTTATTGCTCTGCAAAGTTTTCCTCGACTCTCTGCTTTTCTTTGAACAGCATAAAAATTAAACTTCTTGTAAAATAAAACAGTAGCAGTACTTCTAGAGCTCAGCATGGCTTTCCTGTTCTTCCTCTGCATTTGATCAAAAGGCAGGTAAAGATAATAACAAGAATGTGTGAGAGCATGGGCCGTTTGAAGTATTTTGTAATAAGGAACAGGTAGTAAAGTGTTCCATGTGTCACAACTGCACAACAGCTTCTTGAATGTGCTATCCTAGGAATGTATTTTCAGGCCTTATTGTGTTGGAAAGGAAGATATTGTAATGAGAGCTCAGGAAGTATTTCTACAAAGGGTAGTGCTGTTTGGCAGGAAGAAGGTAGCCTGACAAACAGCATTACCACCTTGATTAAGTAGTGGGGACACGGTGGCTCAGTGGCTAAAACACTGAGCATGTCGATCAGAAAGGTTGGCAGTCCGGTGGTCCGAATCCCTAGCGCCGCATAATGTCTCACAAGAGGCAAGACGTAATATTCTACGTCCGTGCCATGTGGTACTTGGGTATTGCCTTTATATACTAAAGTCCAAGGGCTTAGTGGCTAAGACGCTGAGCTTGTCAATCAGAAAGGTTGGCAGTTCGGCGGTTCAAATCCCTAGCGTCACGTAATGGAGTGAACTCCCGTTACTTGTCCCAGCTTCTGCCAACCTAGCAGTTCGAAAGCATGTAAAAATGCAAGTAGAAAAATAGGGACCACCTTTGGTGGGAAGGTAACAGCGTTCCGTGCGCCTTCGGCATTTAGTTATGCCAGCCACATGACCATGGAGACGTCTTCGGACAGCACTGGCTCTTCTGCTTTGAAATGGAGATGTGCACCTCTCCCTAGAGACGGGAACAACTAGTACATATTTGCGATGGGAACTTTACCTTAGTGGTTATGTATATGAAATTAGAAGCAGAGTTTTATATTCAGCATTTTAGCCAAGACGGATCCTCACAGCCACCGTCTAAGATGGAAAGAAAGAGAATCTTTGATTTCCCATTGTAGTCAAGATCACATACTTCAGCATTTCAGAAGAGGGTGTGGCATGATTCCATCTCAGAATCGGAAAGCAGAATATCGGTTCAAATTCTTGAGTCTAAAATGGCTTCAAGATGATTTCTCACCTCTGCATAGAAGGTACCTGAGTGACACAGATATGAATGAGAAAAGAGAGTCGATTTAGATATAACACTAGCGGTTGTTTGAATGCTTAGGCTTCAGAATAACAGAACAATAGAACAACAGAGTTCCCCCTCCCCATGCATCAGTCACATTGTCCAATAAAAGTGCCAGCTGGTTGCACGGTTACTCTTCTCCTCTTCCCTGCCACCTGTTGAAATAGCCTTGGTTCCCACAGGTCAACCCTGGCTAACTATTTTCTCCCCTTCTTTCTCTTGTGGCATCCCTGAAGCTCTAGAGATGGCCTCAGCCAGGTTCGCTTCAGGGTTGAAAGTCAGGAAATTTCTCCTTAGTTTTAGGCTGCTTCTCTCCTTGATTAGTTTCCACCCGTTGCTTCTTGTCCTGCCCGCAGATGCTTTGGAGAATAGCTTGACTCCCTCTTCTTTGTGGCAAGCCCTGAGATATTGGAACACTGCTATCATGTCTCCCCTAGTCCTTCTTTTCATTAAACTAGATTCCAATATAGAATAGAATAGAATATAATTTTTTATTGGCCAAATGTGATTGGACACATAAGGAATTTGTCTTTGTTGCATATGCTCTCAGTGTACATAAAAAGACAAGATACATTCATCAAGAATCATAAGCTGCAGCACTTAATGATAGTCAAAGTACAAATAAGCAATCAGGAAACAATATCTGTATAAATTGTAAGGATACAAGCAACAAAGTTACAGTCATGCAGTAATAAGTGGGAGAAGATGGATGATAGGAATGATGAGAAGACTAATAGTAATAACAATGTAGTCTTAGTGAATAGTTTGACAGTGTTGAGGGAATTATTTGTTTAGCAGAGTGATGGCATTCAGGAAAAAAACCGTCCTTGTGTCTAGTTGTCCTGGTGTGCAGCGCCCTATGGTGTCGTTTTGAGGGTAGGAGTTGAAACAATTTATGTCCAGGATGTGAGGGGTCTGTAGATATTTTCACGGCTCTCTTTTTGACTTGTGCAGTGTACAGGTCCTCAATGGAAGGCAAGTGTACTGCATTTTGCAAATCCTCTTTCATAAATACAGTCCATATTTAGTTGTTGCATTAGGTTTCATCTTTCCTGGAAGATCTTAAAGATGCTCATTCCCATTTTATTCTCACAACAACCTTGTGAGATAGGTTGGGGGATAATGTCTGGTCCATCATCATTCAGTGGGCATCATGGGTGAGGAGACAAAGGAATGCCAGGTCTAGCATTCTAATCCCTCCTCCACCACAGAGCCTCTCAATTCCCCCTTTAAAGAAATTTGTATTGTCTCCTCCTCCATCTGAAGTCTTCCTCCATCAAGTGGAAAATTTCCCCCCTTACATTCATCTGCAAGTGCTGCCTGGAGGCAGCTGCATTTTTGCTCACCAGCTGGTGCCTCTGAAACACCTGGTGAGGCCTCCATCCGTCTGGGCCAGGAGTTCATGCCGGGCCTGTCAGAACCTGTTGAAAGTGTCTTCCAGGGGTCTGTGTTTAGGCCTGCTTAGCTTTAGCCAGGTGGAGCTACAGGTGGAAGTTACAAAAGAACTGCCGAAGGACTGTGTGAAGTAAGAAGAGGACTTAGTACCTCACAAGATCTGGTTTGCTTTGGGCATATTATGATGTTTTTTTTCCTGCCACACAAGATCATATATCTCTGGTAAATGGTCTTTGCTTGGGGGACTGTGCCAGGCTTTGTGTAATGTGATGGCAGCTCAATCCAAAACAGGGTGGGGCTTGTGGGCTGAAGAGTGGAAATGCATGTCTTAAGGCCCCATACGGATCTTGACCCTCTATCCAATATTTTATAAAAATGCCCCCAACCCACAACTGAAAATGTGGGGCCTACCCAGTGGCGGGTTCCAAACAGTGGTGGGTTCTGGATCTCGTTCCAACCAGTACGGTTGGGACGGGCCCGGCGGCGTCCACATGGATGCGTGCAGCACGTGCATGCGTCTTATTGCCTCTGTGAGCCTCCGCAACGCTCCAGCTGCTCAGCGGAGTGTCGCACAGGCACTGTATGTGCCATGCGCGTGCGCAGAAGCCTTAAAAGACAGGTAAGAAGCTCGGATGGGAGGGTGGGCCCTCCGGAGCACCATATCAGAACGGTATTCGGTGCTCTGGGCAGGCTCCGGTACGCACGTACCGGGGCGTACTGCCTGTAACCCACCACTGGTTCCAAAGTTTTTTGCTACCAGTTCAGTGGACGTGGCTGCGGAGGAATAGGACTGAGTGGGCATGGCCAACTTGGTGTCACTCATGCCCACACCCACTCACATGCCCCCCCACTTAGCCACGCCCACAGGAAAAGGTAGGATTTTTTTTAGTATTTCTCCCTATCTACCCCCGCCCTCCCTTCGCATGTTGCTCCCGTTTCCCCTCTTCCTCCCACACTACCACCTCTTTGGTTGCTTACCTTCCATGGCGGCTGGTCCAGAGTCCGGAAGGCAAGCTGACTGCAGTCTTTGGCAGCCCCCAGCCTGCTGGAAAGAGGCTGGCTGGCAAAGAAGCCTTCCAGCCGCCGCCTCTTTGAGAGCCGCTTTGCAAAGCGGCTCTCAAAGCGGCTCTCAAAGAGGCGGTGGCTGACTGCAGGCTGCTGAAAAGTCCTCCGGTCGGCGGAAAAGTTATTGCCATCGCCACCGTGTTCTTTGCGCATCTGCATCCCATTGCATTGCATGTGCATGTGCGCAAAACATGGCGGTGATGGCACCAGCTTTTTTGCCAACCGGGGGACTTTTCAGCGGTCTGTGTCCAGCCGCCTCCTCTTTGAGAGTCTGTATTCAAAGCATCGGGCAAGTGAGCAGCGACCGGGCAGGCGGGATGAGCAACCGGCGACAGGGGGACCGGTTCGGGGACGTGGCCAGTCAGCCATCGCTGCCAGTTTGCTGAACTGGGCAAAATTTCCACCACCGGTTCAGGCAAACTGGTGAGAACTGTCTGAATACCACCTCTGGGCCCACCCTTTCTGAAGAAATTCTGGGGAATGAAACACCCTCCCCCTCTGATTTTTGCATTCCTGACCTGGTAGCCCTATTAATGTTCTCTTTGCAGATGTAACCATTTAAATTTTTTTTAAAACACTGCTTAAAAATAATATGTGAACCCAGTCAGATAATTCAATGAGTTTTACTTCTAAGTTTGCATAAAACTGCATGTTTAAAGCCTGTTTAAAATGCAATTCTAGAATCAATTAATGGGAAAGAAACTTTCTGGAATTTTACAGGACTGGCTTTAGGGTATAAGTGATGTCCTTTAAAACAACTGGGGAAACAAAATGAATGGTTTGCTAACATACCCTGACGAGGAGCCAATTGAACAATATTGATAGGTACATAATTATTGATATACATTTCTACATAATTCTTTGCCTTAAACTGAGTGCATCTAGCAGTTAAAGCAATATCAAATTACTATATTGCATACAAACATCCTTCTGCAACATGTAATGCAGGGCAAACCTGTTATATTCATTCATGAATTCATTTTTCTGGGTGTGTGGAATAAAACCTCCCCGTAAGGGCCAAGTTTGCACAGCATGTTGAATTTCAAAAAGCCTACCCATGAAAAGCATGAGCCAACATGCTGGCTGATCTGGTTTGCCTGGATGAAAAATGTGATGAGTCACATCAATGCCCATACAAACCCTGTCTTTCTTGAATGATTATTTCTGGATCTTGGATGAGTTGGTACTACATGTCAGGAAGGGGGCTGGAACTACTAGAGGGAACGTGTAGGGCAGGGTGGAGCACGTTTGGCCTGAGGAGTGGAGGGTGTTTGGATCCAACCTGCAGCCTTAATACCGCCAAGCACCCACATTTTGATACTGTGTGTCCTCTCCACTTGTTATCCCCCCCCCAATGTCTTCCATGCAACACTCATGAGTTTTTAATTACACAATAACAAGGGATTTAAGATGAGAAAATTCCCCACTATACATCTGGGCTGAGAAGAGCTGCTTGATTAGTTTACAGGAAAACCTGGGGATCATTCAAGATTATTTGGAAGAAAATGTATATTTTGGAATACCTTTGTTTGACCTTTTGAAGATGAGAGGGCCATACCTGATAGATGGCACACTCAAAGGCAGGTTCCCCAATATGGTGCCCTCCAGATGTGAAGTTAGTTAGTTTAGTTAGTTTATTTAATTTATAGACCGCCCCCTCTCCCCGTAGGGACTCGGGGTGGTGTACAGACCATTCATAATCAAAACAACAGAAAATAACATAAGACATAGAGCAGAAACAACACACACACACTGTCTGTATATAAAATCCCAAAACCAATTTAAATACTTAAAAAACAATTTAAAACCCGTTTAAAACCCCAATATAAAATTTAAAAAGCCATCCAGGAAGGTTTGTAATAGATGTTAAATACAGTGAAGTTGGGAGATGTTAAATACAGTGAAGTTGGGAGAAAATCAAGTCAAGAAAAGCTGCCTTTCAATATTTCATGTGGTTTCCCCAACGATTCTCCCAGCGGTCAAATATGGAGTTCCCAGAATTCCTGGAAACAGAAGCCCCGATACGATACATCTGGAGAGGATTGTTTTGGTAAAGGGCTGATGAAAAAAATTTTTTTTCCCCTGTCCTTTGTTCAATTAGATGAAATTAGGACATCAGCGACATCTAGTGTCATCCATAAACAAGATTCAGCTTCCATTTATTATTAGATTGTTGATGGAAAATGTGCTTGCCATCTTTTCTCATCTATCCCTTGGGTAACAGAAGTAACCGGGAGCTTTTATCTAGCGCCACTGCTTTGTTCTTGTTTCCCTTCATCTACCCCTTTCTCCTCTCATGCCTTGAAAAGGAAAGGAGGCTTAGAGAATGGGATTTCCAGTTTCTTTCAGAATGGTTGCCATGGTTATGTCTGAACAGACAATACTTCCTCCATCTCCATTCCGCGCACTCATCCACCCGCCCACTGCAGTCTCAGCAGCCTGTATGTTTGTTAAGGCGCCTGTCCTCTGACGCCATTGGATTAGAAAATATGAGCGGTCCCACAAAAAGAAGCAGACCACTTTGTGTGAATAACACCATTTCTGCAGTGGCGAGCAATTTGCATATTTGTACAGATTTTGTTTTTATTCAGGTGTATACACAGAGATGCACCATCATGCATACAAAGGCATGGCTGGATGACAAATGATACTCAGCAATTCAGATTTATTTAACTGAGACCACATTTCCATTTGAAATGCCCAAAGTAGCTAGGAATAAAATGAAATCAAACGCATAATACAAAACTAGAGCGGATCGCTGCTGGATGGACCCATTTCTCCCATTCCCTTGACCAATTCTGCTAATTGTTGCACCCCTGTCTCCTTGCAGCTTAATAAACCTGTTTCATACCAGATGTTTTGCATGAACTGCCTTAACTGTCATAAAGTCACACAGACACCTCCACACACCACATCACAGACAATGCTAGGTAGAAATATGAAAAAAAAATAGACATACCTATAGGAACTCCCTGCTCTTCATATCCCCTCCCTCTTAAAGCAATGCAATCAGTTCAGTAACAGTTCTCTAACAGCATGATGAGGTGTAATTTAAAATACAGCCAGGGCTGGCAGACATGCAACCAGCTGTGGGTGTTATTAACACCTAAAGAACTCCTGGCAGGTCTGGAATTGAGACATGCAATTACCACTTAGTATGGAGGGAGGAGACAAAGCAAGAACAGGAGACTATTCCCACAGGGCCTGTGGGCGAGGCAATTGAATTTACTGTCAACACTCACTTTTTTAAAACACAAAACCACAGCGGGTTCAGATTCTTCTGGGCTTCAGCTTTCCAAACCCTGAGCTTTTTGAAAATATCCTATCAGATTCCCTGCCATGAATGTAGCACTGAATTATTGTTTTTAATAAAGGGCTCCACCTCCCAACAAAGACCCCTAAAGTCATTTTGTAAGCCATCCAAAAAAAGAATAATGATTGGAGACTCTTTCCCCCTCCAGTATCTGATGAAAGCAGAATGAGTTGTTCCCAGGCTGTAACCTGGGGATAGAAGTTGGTGTGGATGCATCTTTAGTTTGGGGAATATGGAGCTCCATCTTCATAACCTCCAAGCAGCTTATAGCCTGCTTAATAAGGAGCAAGCAAGTTGCAAAGAGTAATTCTTCTGACTGAACATGGGAGCCTCAAGGCAAATGTGGAAATGAGATTAACATTGTTTTGACTAGAATAATGTATAGGTATTTTTCGTGATATCTGACCCGCATCATCACCACCATTTTTCTTATAGCAAATGTTTTTGAAGATGACGTAGACTGTGTAGCTTTATAGACTCTGATATTATCTGTAACTACATAACCTAAATGAATTCAAATGGAATCAGAACAATCAATGCTCCCATTGTCTCTCACACTTCATATATTAGAAAAAGTAGAAATCAGAAAGATGCAGAAATGGGAATCTTATTAATTAATCAAACTTATATCTCACAAAAGTGACTATGGGCAGTGTACAACAATCCAATAAAACAGTAAAAAAAAAATCATTACCTAAAACCATGATATAATAATTATTTTACAAAAGCATTAAGAACTATAAGATCAGAACAAAAATAGGGAAAGAGAATAATAGATGGAGGGATGTTGATGATAACAGACCCATATCACAAGGTCATCTGTTCTCTAGGGTCTCCAGGCCTGCTGGCATAACCAGGTTTGAGGGATCTTTGAAAGCTCAGGAGTGATGAGGCTGACCTCATCTCTGGGGAGAGAAATTCCACAATGTGGACTCAATATTAGGCAAGGCCCATTGCCCAAGGCCTGCTAAATATAGTTTCCCAAACAATGGAACCCATAACATGCCCATTCTGTTGGAAATGCTGGGATGGGACAAAGTGGGAAGAGGTGGCCCTTCAAACGAACTGATACTATGCAGTGGTGAGATTCATTTTTTTTTACTACCAATTCTGTGGGTGTGGCTTCGTGGGCGTGGCATGGCTCTGTGGGCATGGCTTTGTGGGCATGGCAGGGGAAGGTTACTGCAAAATCCCCATTCCCTCCCCACCCCACTAACCTGCATTCCAGCTCCGTTCTCATATTCTCATGCAACAAAAGAAGATCAGCTGGGAGGCAGTGGGGGCAGGGCCAGCCTATTTGCTGGTTCTCTGAACTATTCAAAATTTCCACTAGCGGTTCTCCAGAACTTTTCAGAACTGGCTGAATACCACCTCTGATACTATGCCATGTAGGGCTTTAAAGGTCAACGCCAGCTTGAAGTGAACCTGGTAAACAAGCTAGTAGCGAATGCATCTTGCATAGCACAAATGTGATGTACATTTTATCAGAAATATACATAACTTCTGGCAATGTTGCATTTTGCAACAGCTGAAGTTTCTGGATACCCTTGAGGAGCAGCCCCATATAGAGTGAATTGCAATAGTTCAACTGGAGGTGACTAAACATAACTCTTGGTTCATGAAGAAGCCTAATTATTAGTTTGCTAACCTGTCCTTTTGCAAAGATTAACACTCTGAATTTGCAGAGTATAAACTTCAGTCTAATGCATTCCTTTTGTTCATATATATTCCTTTCACTGTATAAGCATCAATAAGGAAATTAATGTACACTAAAAGATTCATAGTTATTAAGTTCAAATGGTTACATAAATGGTAATTTGTTTCTTGATCTGTCTAGCTACCTTATGAGATGGTGTTTGGAAAACTAGAAAGAGCATTTTAGAACAAGGTAGTTAACCAATAACCTCACCAGGCACTGCCAACTTACCATTCCTGTAACGGAGCTGTGGGGGCGCAGTGGTTAAAATACAGTACTGCAGGCTACTTCTGTGACGGCCGGCTGCCAGCAGTTTGGCAGTTCGAGTCTCACTGGCTCAAGGTTGACTCAGCCTTCCATTCTTCCAAGGTCAATAAAATGAGGACCCAGATTGTTGGAGGCAATTTGCTTTCTCTGTAAACCTCACGGCTGTAAAGCACTGTGAAGTGGTATATAAATCTAAGTGCTATTGCTATTTCTTGGATTGCTCATCATTGGATGTATTGCTTAAGACTTATGGGAATTAAATCCACAACATTGTGAGGATCACAGATTTCCTACTTCTGAAGCACAGAGGATTAAGAGTTAATCCACAGACAAAGATACTAACATTTTCAGCACCATGGACAGCACTGCAACAATTCTGTATCTTGACCAGCTGCCTCAATTACTGTGCCATTAAAATGTTATAATGCAGCTTAAACTTTGTGAACCAAATGAAAACCTATAGCTCTGTGTGTGAGAGTGTGTGTATGTGTGTGTGAGAGAGAGAGATGGAGGGAGGGAGGGATAGGGTGGGAGGGAGGGATAAGGGGGGAGGGAGGGTGGGACGGGGGGGGGGAGAGGGAAAGTGGAAGAGAATGTCAGAAGTGAGGTGGTTTATTTTATTTGCAGATTCTGCCTTGGCCTCGAATGTTCTGCTTTTTAATGATATTTCTGCCATGTTCAATCTGCGACAATAATTTTTTTACAGATATTGCTTGCTTCAGTTTTAGATCTCTTTGCCAGCAATATGAAGACAACCACAATAGATCAATACATTTCTTGTAACTTGGGTAAAATATAAAAATAGGAAAAGTAAGAATAATAAAATGCCCAATCATTTTGAAAATATGAATTTACCAAAGCAATAAGTCTAATATAACATATACAGCTAAATTTTGTTTTGCAAATATTAAATCATGCAAATAAATTACTATAGAATTAGATATGCTTTGGCAAAGTATAAATATTATGCCCAGATTGAATTACGTTATGTATTGTGTTATTAACATATTAACATTGACGGGCATATCGTTTTAAATCAGTTTATGCTATATTATTGTAATGCACTTTTGCTGTGCAACTCTTTTATTGTTCCAATATAAAATACATTTGTGATAAGAAACCAGCTTTAAAGAGCTTTTTAATATTTTAAAATATTTGCAATGGACAGACATCTGGCTTCAGGGATCTGGGTGTTTTAAACTGATATATGAAGATTTAATAACTAGAGCCAAGTGATTTAGCAGCAAACTGAATAAAGTATATGACATTTAGCCCATTTGTTTCCAATCTCAAAAATGAGTTCTATCTCTTCAAATAAAAAGTCACATCCAAATTTTCTCTTAGGTTATCTCAACTTCAGCAGTCAGATTTGTCTTACATTTAAAATAAAATTTAAAGTGTTGCATAGCCAAATGAATGGAATAGAATTACACCTTCTGACCCACTGCAAATAAAAAAGCTTTCTTCTGCCTATTTCTTAAAGCACAATAAAAATGTTGGAAGCAGTAGTGAATTACTTTCTGTTGCTGCTGCCTATGTAGCTTAAATCATCTTTTTATGTGAAAAGAAAAACAGTACATCTTGGTTTTTAAAAAATAAAATCTCCAGTTTATTAAGAAAGAGAAAGCATATGTACATTTATTTATGCAACTATAAACAACAACAAAAAAGAAAGCTAAGGCATATGTTTTAATTTCTGCACCACAGAAATTGTCTTCTGTCTTATATAGTGGCTCTGTGGCTCAGCTCTCATACTTTCTATTAGTCTATAGCGTAAATGATGAATCCTTATTCCTACTTTTCTTTTCTATCTTTTCTGCTTGGATCCATTCTGGAAAATTACTGGCTACTGCAGCTGCCTAATGCATATATCTGCACAATTTTGAAATTTGAAAGACCAAGAGAAGAAACTCTTCCTTTTTGCTCATGTTACTTTGCATGCTTCATGCACGAATACATAAATAATGGACATGGAACACAACATTTTTTTAAAATTTACTACTGACATTCATTATCTTCTTTTTCAGGTTTTTGGAGGGTAAGGGTATTTTAACTAGACTTCATTGGTTAGGATCTTGGTGTTTGGGGAGACTGTTCCTTGAGTCTCTAAATGTGGTAGGATGAAGTTAAAGCTGTTGATTTTCCTGAAGATGCTTCCTCTCTGAGGGCACCAGATTTTGAGATTTGCACGCATTTGAACCAACCTTCCCTATGGAATACAAAGCAACGTTGGAACAGATTTCCAATTTGTCTCATGATACCATGAACATTGACAGCATCAGCATTATGGGTATTGGCATGGCAAGCGCCGTCTCCAGAGGGGAACATAGCATCATAAGCATCACCTTCTCTCCTTGTATTCTGCATCTGTGCTGTCGGGTACCAGGCTATACCATTCTCACCTGTTGGGGAGGGGGGGAGGGATGGGAGATAAATGTTGACTTTCCCCCTGATTTTATTGGTTAATGGTGTATCCCTACAATAGCTTTGCAAGGAGAGAGGTTGCTCCCATTGCTGCCAAGAGGGTCCAGAGGCGACCCAATTAACTAGATAGAGCTGGTTGCTGAGGATTGCAGAGGACTCCAGGACTTGCGAGGAGCCGTGTCAGGCTGGTTTCCCCCCCTCCTATAAATACCCCCCTCCTTCTCTCCAAAGCGCAGGGGCAGAAGGAATCCCTTACCCTAGGGAAGCTCCCCGCAGGAGGCAAGCAGGAGGGGAGAAAAACAGCGCTCTGAAAGGAAGCTGGTTAGAAAGATTCCCTTCTACGAACGCCATCTCCTTCCGAGCGAATGTCCCCCTTCTCCTTTTGAAACAGATCCCCAGTAGGCGAGCGATCTCCTTCCTATCCCCACAGCAAGCTGCTCTTGGGAAATCAGTACTAGAAACTTCGCCCGGCGATCGACCCCCGAGAGACCCTCTTCCCAAGGCTGGCTGACCGGTTCGCCTTTTTCGGGGGTTCCTCTTTCTAGGGCAACTTGGCAAACCCTTTTCTCCAAGAGGGCTTCTGGTGGAGGTCGTCGGAATCCCCTCCAGTGATTATCCCGAGGAAGAGCCCCTCATCTTTCCCTCCAGAGGTACCCCAATATAGCGACCACCTCAATCTGTGGGACACCCATAACCCTTGAGACTTCAAACCGCTCGCCGAGATGAATTACCTCCGCAGGCGACTCTCTGACAGCAACTTCATGGCCAACCTGCCAAACGGCTACATGACCGACCTCCAGCGCCCTCAGCCGCCGCCGCCGCCGCCGCCCAGTGCCACCTCTCCATCGCCGGGCAGCATCTCCCCAGCTGAAAGGCCACCGGCGGCCCCCAGCCCTGGAGCCGGAGGCGGCGGTGGAGCCGGGGGTTTCTTCTCGTCCCTGTCCAACGCGGTGAAGCAGACGACCGCGGCGGCAGCAGCCACCTTCAGCGAGCAAGTCGGCGGGGTGGCTGGCTCTGCAACGTCGTCGGGACGCAGCAAAGTACTACTGGTAGTCGACGAGCCAGGGACGGACTGGTAAGGACCTGAGAAGGGGGGAAGGAGATCCATCCATCCATCCATCCATCCATGCTTAGCCTTCCTTCCTCCTCCCTTGTAGTTTTTCCCATTCAGATTCAAATGAACTGGGACTTATAGATGGGGGAAGGGGCAAATTGGGTTTTCCAAATTACTTCATGTTGGACTTCTTCACATAAAGAAAGGTGGGGGTGGTGTAAGAGGGGAGAAATGGGGAAATAGCCTCCTTTGTTTCACCCCTGATTCAGTTATAGGGTCTCTTAGGCTCTTTTTGAGGAGGGCCTGTTTCCTCAGCCTATTTCCTCACTAGTTACTTAACCCAGTGATGTTGAAGCAATATGCAACATATCCCTATTACTATTATCTCAGCAAAATAATGGCTCAGTGGTGCTGGAAGAAGCAATCAGTTGTTAGTGAGAAAGGCTGTAAGTGGATGAGATGATGAGATGTCTTATGCCCTGCTCTTGATATCCTTTAGTAGGGAATCATCCATCGACACTCTTGCCTCCTTTTTCACTTTATCTTTGTGGACTTTCTCTCAGTTCTTTATTTGCTCCTTAATTTTCGTAGCCACCTGTAATTTCCTCCATAGGGGCATTCTTCTGCTGAAGCTATGTATTGACGGAACTGGATTTCTGTCTGTTCCATGCCTCAGCAAAGATTAAGTATCTGCTACCTTTTGCCATGACAAAGAGAAATACAAAGAACAGGACGAGTGGGTGTTAGGGTGAGATCTACCGGAGATACACTTGGGTGTTGCGCTAGAGTCTAGTCGTATTCAAGGGACACTGCTGTACAGTTAGTCCCAATAAGGAAATGCACAGTGACAAGAAAGGGAGAGAACACTTCCTGTGAATTTTTTTTGCAATGCAGTATTTACAAGATGTGAAAAAGGAAGTGCTGTGTTTCCAAGGATGCAAAATAGCAGTTTGGGAATTCAGAGGGTTTCCAAAAATACCAACTTTTGTATCATAGATCGACCCAGTTTGGGGCTGGATTGTGAAAACATCAGCTACCGGTTTGGCAGTTTTCCTACCCTGCACATTGAGTTGTCTGTCACTCTTTTCCTTTCAGTTCAGCTCTAAGAGTTAGGGTGGCTTTAATAATTAATTAGAAGATTCGGGGATTTGATCTGGGCAATCTCCTCACCACCACTTCATGAAAGATTAAGGAACAGCATCTGACATTTTTCTGCAGCTTATTGGTGGAGCCATTTGACTTGGTTCTTTTCAAAGATGTTTAAGGAGGATGGCGATTTGCCTAGCCTGTGATCAGAATTATTCAAACGATTACACAGTGTGGTCTAATTTTAACTGAAACATATTCAGAGACTCTCAGATCTCCTCATAACAAGCATATTGATCCATATATATATATATATATATATATATATATATATATATATATATATATATATATATATATATATATATATATATATATATATATATATATATATATATATATATATATATATATATATATATATATATATATATATATATATATATATATATATATATATATATATATATATATATATACACACACACACACACACATACATAGTCATTCTAGTCTCTTTCTCTTATCCTGTCATGCCTTAAATTGGTTTTCTGTCCTCAGGGCTCAGATCTCCTGGTAATTCTTCTGGAGCCCACATTTTCTCTTTCCTTCCTTCCTTTTTTCAGCCTTGCAAGTTATTTAGCTGTGGACCTATTCTGGCTTACACAGTCACAACTAGTTCATAAATCTTCACATCCCAAAAATCAACACAGACTATTTATATGTATGTATTTGTCGCCTGTTAACAGTAGAATTATGGTCTACTAATGAGGAAATGCAGGCCCTGAGGTTATCAGTCTATTTATGAGTCAAGGTCTTTCACAAAGTGTAAATCCAGTCCGGATATAAATTTAGAATGGATGTGATCTATGACATGTAATTGCATCAACTAGCTGAATTAAACCTCTCCTTAGTGAGTCATCCTATGGAATTTTTCTTGAGTTTTCTATTCTGCTTCCTTGATTTCTGGTATTTGGTGCAGTCTTTTTTAGTACAGGAAATGAAGAAGCATGGCTTCTCCAAAAGGGACATCAATGTAAGAATGGATTGTTAATTAAGCACAACAAAGGGTATTGTGGCATCTTAAAGCGTCAAAGATATACAAATATAGTAAAGGGCAAAAACCCAGGGTTGATATAATACAGCAATACTAGTTTATATAATCCTATGGTCTTTTTTCATATATTGAGAATCAACATGTATATGTTAAGTTCTAAATGATAAACTAAATTCCTATAAGATAATTCCCAAAATCCAGCAGATTATTGCTAAGCAGCGAGACTGAAAAATCATGGTTTCCTGATGATGTGTGGAGGCCAGTTTATGTGACTGAAGTATGGACTGTGGGTGAATCAGCATTGAAAAGGAATGGGTCAATACCCTATTTCATCATTGCTAAGTGATAGATGTCTATTGGCTGGAAAGGCCAGGCATGCACTGAGGAAGAGTTTTTTTTTAAAAAAAAACCTCTTTTACAGTTTTTGAGAAATTTGGGATACTGACCACTGCCAGCAAGCAGATAGACAATTCTTCTACTATCTACTTGGGGACAATGGATACAACTTTCATGATCTACTGTAAATCGGAAGACCAACCAAGATTTCCTTTAATGCCTTTGGATGACTTGACAACATTCTCCTTGATGAACAAGGAGAATTTATGGAGGAAAAACACCTTTCGTGAACCTGAAGGGCTCATTCTGGCCTGTTCCTTCTAGATTGCTCAGCCTTCCATTTTCATGGTAGCCTCCAATGGCAGCATGTGCTCTGTTGCTGGTGGTGGACATGTTGCCTGTTCATAATGTTTATGGATTGTTCATCTTTCAAGGGCTCTGAAATAAGTAATTTCTTATGGATGGAGTTGGTCCATATTTCATGTGTGCAGAAGCTGACTAGGTTGCCAAACAAACCTCAGCAGTCCTTCACTTTCAAGGTCTTCAAGAAAAAGAGGAATGTTGCCCCAAACTAGAAAATTCACAGTTGGTAGGCATATTATGGGCAAATCTCAAAGTAAAATTGCTGAGAAGTATATTAAGAGACAGGATTAAAAATTGGCCATTAGGAATCCATCATTTCTCTCTCTCTAACTAGAAGACTTAGTTTAAATAGTGTTTAGCAAGATTGAGAAACAGAATCATGGATTGGATTTCATATATTTATAAGAACTAGGTTATCAAGGATGGAGAGAAATTTGAGGCCAAAACAATTGTGTTCTTGCTTACTTGTACTTTTCCAAATGGGAAACAACCTTGAATTTAAGATGACCTTTTCAATAGAAGCATATATTGGAAAAATCTGTCTGCCTTTATTTTTATATGCTTAGCAAACCTAAGCAGATCATAGTATTTTAAAGGTAAAATATGTGTCCCTCTATTCTAAATTATTTGAGTGGTTGGGAATTGAGATAGCCTTCCAGGTGAATTTAATACTTGCATATCTACTTTATAGGGAGGTTCAAGGCTAGATATGAAGACAATATGATAGTCAAGGCAATATTTGTCCAATATCCTTAACCTCGAAAAACGACTACCATAAATCTAAAGGCTGCTTGGGTGGTGTTGATAGGGAACAGTCATTAGCCTCCAAATACAGTCATAGGGATTGCAAGGGAGGAGCTATCTTCCAGGTTTGGTGGACTTTCAGGAGAAGCTAGGCTTACAAAGCCCCTCAACTTTCAACCAGCTCCTTGACCTAGAAATGCCCTCATATGAGAGGAAGGGTCATCTGCTGAAATCCTGAACCCATTAAAGCTTCCAGCTTGGTGCTGGAACCACCTTGTTTTCCAGAAGGGTTTTTGCATAGTCATTGCTGGAGCTTGGCCTCCTAATAGCAAGAGGGCACTACTCTCTGGAGAGAAAAAGACCAGCAGTCTGTTAGCCAATCACACTGCTGGCTATTCCTATCATCATCATCACCACCATCACCACCATCACCATCATCATCACCATCACCATCACCATCACCATCACCATCACCATCACCATCACCATCACCATCATTATTTATCTAATGGGATTTTCAATAAAATGTTACAGTCTGTATTCTCCATCCCATCTGGAATGCTCCCATCTAGCTGCCATGCCACCAGCATCAATTTTGCACCATCTTAATATGTTTCACCAAAGGAAGTGAAGAATCTTATGCTTCCCCCTAATGAAAGAGTAATAGATATGCTCCAGGAGGCGGGAGGGATCTGTAAGCCCCCAAATGTTGCTAATTTCTATTATAGCATTGATTTTCAGAGATTTAAACCAGCTATTAGTGCATAGGACAGCAATTTATCTGCCTTCTCTAGACTATTAGCTCTGGAATGTCACTAAACATGCTCAGTTCTCTAAAGGCTGCTTGGGGGATTATCTTCTTTTGATTTGTTAAATTCTTTTACTTATTATATTTTCCTTTATCCGAGGAACATAATATGACATTTTATCCTCCTGAACATCCTGCTTGATCAGCCACTGAGCTTCATGGCTGAGAGCTGATTGGAACCCTCGTCTCTATGATTCTGGTTCTGTTGGATGCAACATAGCTGCAGTGCATCCACATTAATGTTGGTTTCCATAGAAAGGGCATAACGCCCCAAGCACACCACCAAGACACCCACCATCTATGTATAGATGAACTCCAGAAAAATAAGAGCCTTCTTTTGTTGTTGTTAGTTGCAAAGTTGTGTCTGACCCATCACAACCCCATGGACAACATTCTTCCAGGCCTTCCTGTCCTCTACCATCCTCTGGAGTCAAGTTAAGCTCATGCCTACTGCTTCAGTGACTCCATCCAGCCACCTCGTTCTCTGTCTTCCCCTCCTTCTTCTGCCCTCAATCTTTTCCCAGCATTAGGCTCTTCTCCAGTGAGTCCTTCCTTCTCATTAGGTGGCCAAAGTACTTGAGTTTCATCTTCAGGATCTGGCTTTCTAAAGACCAGTCAAGGTTGATCTCCTTTAGGACTGACCGGTTTGATCATCTTGCAGTCCAAGGGACTCGTAAGAGCCTTCTTAGGAAAGTGGAAATCCTGGAAGAAGTGATGTGACCATGACTGCTTTTGTTTTCTTCAGTTCATGCTTTTTTAGGAGAGTGCATTCATTTATTTTGGTGTATCCTCCATGGAACTCAAGCTTCTTCTTCTCTTTGATCCTCACAACAACCTTGTGACGTAAATTAGTCTGAGAGAATGACTGGTCGCCAACTGGACGTCATTGCTTAACGGGAATTTAAATCTGCAGTGACCCAGACCGGCACTAGGCAATGCATCATATTGATTTCATTTGTCCTGTTTGAGTGTTGGGCTTTTTGTGCATCTTCCTTTGCCTGTGTAATAATCAGAAGACAAAGAAAAACCAGAGCTCAGCGTTCTCTGAAGAAACAAGCTGATCTTGAGCGTCAGCACTGCAGAATATAGAGGTCTGACATGATTGAACATTTCTATGCTAAATATCAGAGAAGATAAATATAGCCTGGTCTTCTTCTAGGCCTCCTATCTTTTTTGTGAGGAAGTATTCATTGGTTTTTTAAAATGTTGCCTATAAGGAACATTGCATGAGCCTCCCACCTGTCTCAGCAATTTCTCACTCCTGAGAACAAGCTACCTTCATGAAACTTTTATCCACCTGTTTTTCAGTGCTTTGATATACTATTGAGAAATGGAAGTTTTCTAGGTTGCCGTTCTGTGAGCTCCGTCTTATGGGTAGTATATTATTGCTCTAGGTGAACTGATCAATAGCGAACAGCAAGGAGATATACAGCCTCAGTGGTGGGATTCAGCCAGTTCGCACCACTTCGGGAAAACCAGTCGTTAAGTTTCTGAGCAGTTTGGTGAGCTGGTTGTTAGAAGAAAACATTAGGGCAGAGAACCGGCTGTTAAATTGTTTGAATCCTACCACTCTACAACCTCTATGTTTGGTTCCATGCAGTGGTTATTTGGATACTTGTTTTCCTGATTTTTTAAAATGTATATGCAGCTCATAGCAATAGGTACTCATTTTACTAATGTATAGGTCCACATATCACGATATAAAGTGTAGGCTATAAAGTATTACATGAACAGATCACTTGATCTGTTTGAACCCACAATATGCTTTATAAACCTTAGTTTATGGTGTTCCTCATTATGTGATACTATTCAGTTGTAGCCTATTCAGTAAACAAAACAAACCTGGGCATAGCCAAGGACTGTCAGAGCTAGGACTGCAAAAATGCAAACACCCACTAGATAAAAGATAAACAACAATTTAAAACAAAAGAGGGTGGGGGAAGAGTACTTTGATAACCAATCAATAGTAAGAAGGATGCAAGTCTTAACTCTATATTTTCTGTTCTTCTTTCTTCTCTTTCCTTTGATTCTTTATATTTTTATTGTATTTAAAAATTCTAATACAAATACAATTTTTTTTTTAAAAAATGAAATTGCTGTTGGCATCTGGTACCACGGAGTGGTTATTTAGATTTTTCCAATCCAGATCCAATAGATTTAACATTTGTTTTCCTCTTTGGTTGATGTGTATGTCCTACCTTGGTGCTTTATATGTGATGATATTGTAGGCTATAGTGGACATTTTTCCCAATCTGGTGCCCTCAAGATATGGTGGACTTCCACTACAATCATTCTTAGTCAGAAAGATCTTGGGAACTGGGACTTAAGAGAACTGAGCTACACTTGGATAGCACTATCCTGGGCTCAAGATGAATTAGCACAAGTGTTACTGTTGCCTATCAATTGAATATAGACTTCAGTCAAAGTTAGGCAATAAAATCTTGGTTTTAACTGGAGCTACTCTCAATGTTTTTTTTAACAAGTCTCTTAAAGGTGAAACACCATTGCTGGTCATAACGGAGAGGACAAGGGAGGAGATTTAACCAACTGCACTTAATATTTGGTTTTCTATCTAGATCTAATTCTTTACAGTACTCCTTCCATGTTAACATATACTCATCTATAAAACTGCAATAAATTTGATTTCAGTGATTGCGCTTTGAGTTATGTATGCATCTTAGGGGCAATGTATGCTAAGTCCTGGGCGACTAGAGGAAAGTTCTTGAGATATGAACTCCCCTTGCCCGCGACACCAGAGGAAACATCTTCATATGAGATCTCGGAAATGGGACATGGAAAAACACAGACGTAGGACAGAGTATCCTATGATTTACAAGATCTGATTTTTCTAGCATTTGTGTATGTGTGAATCCCAAAAGTGCTACTACAGTTCAGATAGTTACAGTAGGCTGTATGAATTTGTAAATAAATAGCAGGTTGCAACACCTAGATATGTATGAATGATTTAAAAAAAAAAGTTGGACCTGGTTTATAATTGAAAGGGAGACCCAGGTGTGTGAATTATTGAAAAGGTGTTTTTTTTAAAAAAGAAAAGCCTTGGAAAAATCAATGGTAAGCTGCTTTTGTATTATTGCCAGGAAAAACAACTGGATATGTCCATGTAATAACCAGAAAATGAATTCAGTTTTAGTGAGAGTTTCTCTATTTTCTTCTCTCTCTATAGTGACTCCAAAGTCTGATAGTTAACTGATTTCGTCATGTTTTTTATGGCTTGGCAGTGCTTTGGTAATAATTTGAAAAAGGTTCTTTGGAGCACTGCCATGAAATCTTAAGAAAAGACACAGCTGCTTTGAAGAGCTGCAGACATGTGCTAAGTTTGTGCCTCCATCTGCTTCACAGCATCCTTCTGGAATCAAATGACACAACCCCAATTTTTCTTAACCCACAGAATTCACGCTCTCAAAAATGGAATTGTGAGGTTTTGCAGGGATAGATTTTCATTAAAGGATGAGACCAAAGACAGTTTCCATCAACAGCAATGAGATATGATAATGAAATGTAACCTCTGTGTCAGAATTTTTTGCTGCTAGGTTCACAGTGTATTTACACACACACAACCCCACCCACCCCCGCGCGAAGGTAATTTATTATCTTTGAATCCCTCTTTTGAGGCTCCCCAAATAATATTCTTGGCTGCCATTGGGAGACAAAGATATTGGTCCAGATGGAGCTTTAGACTGAGTATACCTAATATCATAATGTTCTCAATCAATTCTAATAAGATACTATATTAATTAAAAACATTGTATTAAATTGGGAGAGGGTGACTACACAAATACTTTATTAAAAAGTCCTTGTTAAAGTAATAGAGTGCACTTTCGTGATGTGGCTTTTTCTTAAATGAGGTTCTTAAGCCTCTGAGGCTGGCATGTGCCAGACTGATCCAGATGTTCCCAGATGCAACCCCCTGGTTTCTAGCAAGTGGAAACCATCAAAAGCCTCTGCTCAGCTCCTGGTTAGATTGCAGGTGGCAGACTGACGATGGAGCTACAAAGGGACTCCCTTTTGAAGGAACGTGACCTGCTTGAAGCAGAGGACAGTTGAGACGAGAAAAGGGAGCTGAGCCATGGCACCGTCATAACCTCCCAGGTTTTACTCAATATTTCTCCTTGACGTGCTGCTCATCCCCCCACCTGACTGCTTGCTGAGAAAGGGGAGGCTGCTCCGCAGAGAAGAGGATTGAGCCACAGGGAGCAGAACTGCTGGCATTTCTCACAGGATCCCTGCTGGGGATGCTATGTTAGGATGCAGAGGTGGTTGTTACCCAGCAGGGCAAGATGGCGGGTGTCAATGCCTGGGAGGCCGCACAGCCCTAAGGAGGTGAAATTGTGGCTTCGCTCCCCTGCTGTCTCTGCTTGGTATCTGATCCTGACTAAGGGATGATCAAAAGGCTCCCACACCTTTCCCTGGCACGCTGTCCCGAGCGCAGCTTTCAGGCTTTACTTGAATCATCTGAACTATCATCTATTTGCCCCCTCTTCCAATTCTTGTCTAAGTTACAGATATTTGGGATGCTGCTTCTCGTTATCCTTTATTTGTGGCTGTGCTGAAGGCTTCAAATCTCGTTGCTTTGAATGGCTAGATGGCCTTTGGCTTATGGGCAGAGTTGCCCACTTTTCTGGGCATTTTCCACAGCATGCCTACATATTATTCTTTCAGCCCCTGGCTAGACAGGATTATGCCCCCTTGGAAGTGTTGTTGCAGCTGTACAGGTAGCCCTCAGCTTACAACAGTTCATTTAATGACCATTCAAAGTTACAACAGCACTGAAAAAAGTGACTTGCAACCGTTTTTCACACTTAAGATCATTGCAGTATCCCCAGAATCATGTGATCAAAATTCGGATGCTTGGCCACTGACTCATATTTATGATGGTTTGCAGAGTCCCGTGATCACTTTTGGTGACTTTCTTACAAAGCAAAGTCAATGGGGAAGCCAGATTCATTTAACAACCATGTTACTAACTTAATCACTGCAGCGATTCATGTAACAACACGTAGTACGGAAAGTCATAAACTTCACTAAACCACAACTTAGCAACGAAAATGTAGGGCTCCGTGGTGGTCGTAAGTCGAGGAGTACTTGTGTTCTTGCCCATGACAAGCTGCAAGGTATCACAGGGAAGTCCACAGACTACCTGACACACACTTCTTCTTTTCTGTGCTTATTAAAGACATTCCCTATTTTAGATTGTCAGTCTTGGTTAAATTTCTCTCTCTGATTTCTCACTTGGCTGAACCTGTGTAAGATTTGGCCACTCTGCAGCGGCTTTCCCTGGCCTTGTCACCACCGGATGTTTGGGATACAACTCCCCATAATGTAGTCCGTGGGGTTTTGTGTCAGTGAGGTTCAAACAGTAGAGGCAGCAGCCCAGGAGTTGTTCAGGCTCAGGAAAGCTGCCTTATAGCATTTCATTCCCTGTCCAAAGTGTCTCTCACCCTATGCGTCTCTACTCAGTTGATACTCCCGTTCAGATCTAGTAAGGTAGAAATAATACAGAATGGGCTTACAAACACTCACCTGAGAGTAAATATATCCTGGAAAAGAATGGAGCTGATTTAGGAGGTTGGGGGAAATGCCTTTGTTTTTAGTGCACTGGCCTGCAAATAGTGCATGAAAAAAAAAGGTTGTTTTTCTCACAACACCTGTATTAAGTCTATTTTGAACCACTGACAACATATTGTGTAGGACAAACTTGTGCTTATCACCTCCTAGAGCGGTGCCAAATTCTACTCCTTCCCCCATGGCTTTTAAATCCTTTCAAGAGAAGCTATTCCAGCCAAAATGAATACTGCAGGCAGAGTCTTTGAAAACAGGTATGTCAGAAGACTGGTAGTGGGACTGGGTGACCAGAGAAAACATACCTGATCATGCAAACAGGTATAACAAGCATATTTCTATTTGCATTTGCATGTTGTCAGATATTTTGACAGGTTTTTGGCATCCCTTTCAGCATATATGCCGATATACAGCACACTGGATGTCTCTACATAGTATAAGTGGCAGTTCTCCTGTTTAAGGAGAACTAGGCTATACACAAAGGTGATCTCACATGTAAAATCATTGCAATACTTCTCTATATGGACTCATTGTTCACGCAATATGCTGGCAATGTTGAAGAAATCCTTTTGATCTGAGAAAATAATCAGAAGGTCCCAAGACTCAAGGGCGAAGAGGTCTTTGGAGCTAATTCCCCACCTCATCTTTGCAAGTTCTTATTGGAGGTGCTTTTCTTTTTGGGTCTGTGGGGAAGGAGGAGGAAATAGTCTAAAAAGCTTTCCATTTTAGGGGCATGAAGGCTGCTTTCATGGCCGATCCCTGTGGGATTCAGCTAGGGCTGACCCACAGAGGGAGTATGTTGCAGCCTTTTGGTTTTGGCGCTTACATTATTTCATGTCCAGCATTGCATCAGGAAGTGCTTTAGAAATGCTGCAATCCTACAGGTGTAGTCACAGTGGTGGATAGATTTATGATTGGTCTGCAGCAGGCAGGGAAGAATTAACACTGCTTTTCGGTCAGGATCAATTTTGAGCTTACCAGGGTATTTTTGAGAACAAGTAGCAGTGGCACAGGAAAGACAGGAAAGGTGTGGTTGGTACATCTATCTATCCATCTATCCTTACATTCATTATCTATCTATCATCTATCTATCTATCTATCTATCTATCTATCTATCTATCTATCTATCTATCTATCTATCTATCTATCATCTATCTATCTATCTATCTATCTATCTATCTATCTATCTATCTATCTATCTATCTACCTACTTACCTACCTACCTACCTACCTACCTACCTACCTACCTACCTACCTATCTACTTATCTATCATCTATCCATCCATCCCACCATCCATCCATCTATTCATCCATATCTACCTATCATCTATCTATCTATCTATCTATCTATCTATCTATCTATCTATCTATCTATCTATCTATCTATCTATCTATCTATCTATCATCTATCCATCCATCCCACCATCCATCCATCTATTGATCGATATCTATCTATCTATCTATCTATCTATCTATCTATCTATCTATCTATCTATCTATCATCTATCTATCTATCTATCATCTATCTATCTATCTATCATCTATCTATCTATCTATCTATCTATCTATCTATCTATCATCTATCTATCATCTATCAATCCATCCCACCATCCATCCATCTATTGATCCATATCTATCTATCTATCTATCTATCTATCTATCTATCTATCTATCTATCTATCTATCTATCTATCTATCATCTATCCATCCATCCCACCATCCATATCTATCTATGTATTGTTGTATTAAGGTTAATGGGGGAGGGGGAAAAAGTCTTCTAAACAGCCTTTCTCAGTTACGTCTTCCAGATGTACTGAGGCTACAGCTCACAATACTGGGGATTGTAGTTCCAACATGTTTAGAGGAGTAAGGTTGCGTATGTATTAGCTTTGTTTCAAATCTATGATTAAGTCCCATCCAGATAGGCAACCACATTTGTATTTAAAAATTTCTAGTGTTTGTTTGGTTTCAGGAGGAGGAACCTAGGAGAACATTTGTAAAAGAAGAACAAAGAATTGAAGGTTATTTGGCTATGCTAGACTTCATCTCTGTCTGGACTTTGTGGCAGAGTGAAGGAGATGCGCAGAACAGAGGAATGAAAAACTAGTAATACTTCTCCAGTCATTTTTGCTATTAATCCAGCCTGCCTGTATTTAGAAGGCCTTTGGGGGAGGATTGCCAGATGCAGGAAATAGCTGCCTTTGTATGTGATGTAGCCTAATGTCTGATGCAGCTGTGCATTAAATGGCACATTCAATAAAGTGGACTCTACCATAGAGAGATTAAAAGCAAGGGGAGGATCACTGTGGAGCAATGGAACATATGCTTCTCTCCCTGATACACCCACATCTCCAGCCAAAATTACTGGAATCAAACCAATTGCAATTTCATAAATGAGGATGAATTAATGTGAAAGGCCTATTGCAAATGAGATCTTAGATCTAGACAGGAGATCAAATGTTGAATGAAGTGGGTCAAAACTCCCTCTACCATCTTCTCCATGTAGAATGACTAGAAATGAGGCCCCATATTTAAGAGACTTATGAAAGTGAAGTAATTAACAAGACATTGAGGTTCGAGGGGCTCCTCTTAAAACCAGGTGCTAAAGTGAACTCTCAATTTAAAAAGGATTGAGACATTTATGCTCATTTTTTTCTTGAGCACAACCTCTCCAAATGTACAGACTTTGGTTATCCCAAATCCCAGCCCCTGAGAGCTGAGCCCTTTTCTGGTTAGGAATGATTGCAATAGAAGCCTACCAGACTGGGGAGAAGTTCACCAGGGCCTACAATATTTGTGAAAATAAAATACCACAAAAGAACAAATATTAATGCTATTGGAGCTGGACCGCAAAAATCTGGAGGATCTCTAGATGGCAGTAACAGTGTCAATTTTCATTTATGGTACTTTTTTCCCAGTTATATAATAGGAGCTGACATTTTTGTACCTCCAGTTCTGATAGCATAGTTCTCTGCTCAGATTTATTTAGCTGTGGTTCATTCAACAATATGTACCGTACAACCAAGAATGGTTTATTAAACACAATGTGAGTTTATACTACGATCTGTTCCTATGATACTTTATTAACACATTGCGGATTAAGAGATTAACAGAGTTGGAAGGTACCTTGTAGGTCATCTAGTCCATCCCTTTCACCCAAGCAGGAGACCCTACACCATTTTTGATAAATGGCAGTCCAGTCTCTTCTTGAAAGCTTCCAGTGATGGAGCTCCCACAACATCTGAAGGCAAGCTGTTCCATAGATTGATTGCTCTCACTATCAGAAAGTTCCTCCTTATTTCCAGGTTGATTCTCTCCTTGTTCAGTTTTCATCCATTATTTCTTGTCTGGCCTTCAGGTGCTTTGGAAAATAGCTCAACCCCCCTCCTCTCTGTGGCAGCCCCTCAAATATTAGAACACTGCTATCATGTCTCCCCTGGTCCTTCTCTTTACTAGACTAGCCATGCCCAGTTCCTGCAACCGTTCATCGTATGTTTCAGCCTCCAGTCCCCTAATCATCTTTGGTTGCTCTTCTCTGCACTTTTTCTAGAGTCTCAACATCTTTTTTTTATAGTGTGGTGACCAAAACTGGATGCAGTATTCTAGGTATGGTCTTACTAAGGTTTTATAGAGTGGAATTAATACCCCACTTGACCTTGATTGTATCCCTCTGTTAATGAAATTTAGAATTGCATTGGCTTTTTTGGCTGCCGCTGCACACTGTTGGCTCATATTTAATTGGTTGTATTTAATTGTAGTTTATTTACGATGAGTAGACAGAGCCATGACTTTACTGCTTCAAGCTGCTGGGGAAGTTGGTTTGCCATCTTGGAACACAACATTATATGAGCAGCTATTTCCAGATAAAGCAAATGGCATGTTAAGGTCTAGCTCAATCTGTACCCTCCTGACTTAATTTTCTATTTGCTGTCCATTACTTATTGAATGGAATCTTAAAATACGATCCATCGTCCCTTTTAACGTTAAATGATATGTTCCATTTTACGCTATCTTCAGATTTTTACCATCACTCCAGGTTACAGGGGAAGACTCGTTTTTTGCAAGTTGTGATTAAAATATGTACACCTATGAGCGTTTAGCATATTCCGAGTCTCAAAATGCTTAAGACAATTAGGCTGTATTGTAGCGATGATTTCTGAGACTTTCAGGAAATATTGGGATCTGTACTTTTGTTCTGACCTAGACTTTCTCATACAGTAAAAAGCACATGCTTAGTCCCAAAAACCCTCTTTTTATTTCAACAGCTGTAAATTATGTTTATTCACAGCCTGTAATGAGTCACAAATACTTTGTAAAGAGTCTGACAGACATCTGCCACAGTCCTTCGGCTGATAAGCACCCACCTTTATCTCCCTTGAAACACTGCCAAAGACCTAATTGCCAATTAGCTTTGGAAGGTCACGTGGAGCAGAGAGTCAAAACGGAGCTTCAGAAGTTTAAACTGACCAAAACGAACAAAATGTCTTCCTGCAAAGGCTCATGTGCCTTTGCTCCTCCTTTATGCCTCATGGGAGGGGCCAATCATCTCCAAGTCTTACTCCCAAGTTGCCCCTTTTATCTTAACTGTTCTTGCCTTCTGGCAGTTCTGTGCATGAGTGCACTGTGGGCTCCCCCTGTTCCTCTGCCTTGCTCATGTCCAACTCTGGAGGCTCCGGAGGCAGCACATAACTCCCAGATGGCCCTGCCCCCCCGCCTCCGACACACAACCTTCCCCAGACTCCAGGACTGGCCCATGTTCCGCCCCAACCTCCTCACTGTCCGATTCTGCTGCCTGCTCCGCAGGCTGCCAGCGGACCACAACAACTTTATGAAAGAAGAATACTTCGAAATGAGATTATTATTTTTAGCAGTATTCTCCTGAATGAAGATCCCATCTGGAGCAACCCTTTTAGAATTCTATTAGGAAGGGATACTTGATGTGTACAGCCATCCTTGCACTCCTGCTCCCTTTGCAGATGTGGCTGAGGAAATTCAATATATGCAGGTAGTTCTTGACTTACGACCACAATAGAGCTCCAAATTTCAGTTGCTAAGCAAGACAGTTGTTAAGTGAGGTTTGCTCCATTTTATGTTCTTTCTTGCCGCAGTTGTTAAGTGACTCTCTGCAGTTGTTTAAGTTAGTAACACAGTTGTTCAATGTAACTGGCTTTCCCACTGATTTTGCTTATTGGAAGGTCGGAAAAGGTAATCGCCTGACCGCAGGATATTGCAAGCCTCATAAACATTCACCAGTTGCCAAGCATCTAAATTCTGATCCTGTGGCCATGGGGATGCTGCAATGGTCTTAAGTGTGAAAAATGGCCATAAGTCACTTTTTTTCACTGTAACGTTGAGGTGTCACTAAAGGAATGGTTGCAATTTCCCCAAGGGAGATGCTACTTCTCTGGCAAGATAGGCCACCTGTTGCACTGTTGCTGGTTTTTAAGACTTCGAAAGTCACTGTGCATCTCTCCCTCAGAAATGGAGCGAGGCCAAAGGATGGTGGGTTAACCTTGGATGTAATGTCTGGAGAAAGCTTTAATGTTGAGAAAGCTGGAAGGAAAGAGAGCAACCAGGATCAAGGTTGATGGACTCAGTTCCAGTGGCAATGAGTGCACCATTGGACCACCTGAAAGACCAGATTTGGGTTAGAGATCACCATGGAGAAAATTTGTCTGCAGGTAGTCCTCGACTTACAACCACAACTGAACCCCACATTTTTGTTCCTAAGTGAAACATGGGTGAAGTGATTTTTGTCCCATTTTACGACCGTCCTTGCCACGGTTGTTCAGTGAGTGGTTGCTGTTGTTAAATTAGTAACATGGTTATTAAATGAATCAGGTTTTCCCATTGACTTGGCTTACCAGAAAGGGATCGCATGACCCCGGGATACAGTCAACCGTCATAAAATGTGAGTCAGTTCCCAAGCATCTGAATTTTGATCACATGATGCTACAATGGTCGTAAGTGTTGAAAATGGTCATAAGTCACTTTTTCCAGTGCCATCGTACCTTCGAATGGTCACTAAGTGAACTGTTATAAGTCTGGGACGACCCATATATGGTTGCTATGAGTCAACAACAACTTGATGGCATGTAATCGGTCTCGTGTGTGCTTTGTAAGATGAGGGTACTGAACGACAGGGCATGTGGCACTAAAGGGACGCCCCTTTTCAGGCTCTGGAGCAGGGGTGTCAAACTTGCATCGTCACGGTGGCATCACATGACATATCGGGACTAGGTGGCTCAGTGGGCTAAGACACCGAGCTTGTCAATCAGAAAGGTCAGCAGTTCGGCGTTTTGAATCCCTAGCACAGGTCTCCTGCATGAGCAGGAGGTTGGACTAGATGACCTCCAAGGTCCCTTCCAACACTGTTACTTAAATTACGTCAATGACTTTTCCCCCCCTTTGCTAAACCGGACGTGGATGTGGCCAGCATCTAGCCCCAGGGCCGTGAGTTTGATAGCCCTCCTCTAGAGTCACCCTTGGCTTTTGATTGGGGTGCCAGGAGGAACACCTCAAGAGGAAACTCGGCCTGAGTAGTGGATGAGATCAAGAAGAGTCTACACTTGAGTTAATTACTTCCCCATTTAATTAAAAGTAAATTAACTAAACACAGCTAACATGACTACTGATTACTCCCCGGTGTATTTAATGATTATACTGTATTAGTTATTAGATTGAAAATAAATATTTTCCTGGCAACCTTTGGAAAGGCTGTGGGGACCATCCTGAGCCTTAGGGCAGGGACATATGCGGCCCTGAAGCTGCCGGCTGTGTACCTGTGTGATCCTAAACTTAGTCTCACATTTCCTTAATGCCAAATGAGATGATGTGCCTTAAGAGCACCTGAAAGGCAGCCACATCTTCCGATTCCTAACATATTCCTTCCTTCCCATTCTAAACGCTGAGTGCAAAGAGTAATGTACTCTTCACACGCTCAGAGGAGCTTCGGTCAAGGTTGAATAATTAGAACGTTTAAAAAAATGCCGGGTTTGAGCCTGGAGAGAGGGGTGGTCTGGGGCGGACTCTGTGGGAAATGCAGAGAGGCCCAGTGCAGAGAAACGGTGCTGTGAGGATGCTCGATGCAGCAGAAATCAAGGCGGCGTGTGGCAATTTAGGATGTGTTGATTGTTACTTTCTCCTTGGCGATGAAGCATGGCGGTTTCACAGTGTCGCACAGCTTTTCCTGGGGGGGGGCACCTGAAAAGCAGATTTATTTATTTATTTTTACTCAGGAGCAGGGAGACAACATAGGTTGCTAAAACTTTAGCCTGCACTCTTTTTAAAAGAAAAGAAAACCTTTCAAAAATCCTCAGGTTGTTGCTTTGTCATCTTTGCATTTCGAAGAGATTTGAACAATTTAGTGACAGTGTTACAGAGCACTAATGGAAACCTGCTTGAAAAGACCTAATCACGCATCGAAAAGGACCTGACATACGTTTACACCTCAGTTCTGCATTTGCCAGACATGAAGTCCTGTCTGCAGCGAAGGCGGGCAAGAGGGACGCAGACCTGATGCACTGCGGACTCTGTTGCTTGCTTGTCGGGCAGACAAATAACGCAGAACCACAGAGTCCTTTTGCAAAGTGTGCAGGCTTGGCAGAAGCAGTAAAGCTGCTTCTAGATGCTGCCCTTCAGGCTGTAGGAGGTTTGCACGTTTGAATTCAGACGGAATTAAAACAAAAGCAAGTCTCTGCATGTAGAAAGCCCACCTCACGACATACTTACAGTATCTGGGACTTACTGACTAGAGTACAACGGACAAGGTTCACATGTTATGCAGCCCATAAGCCATGGTTTACAAAGCAGCCATGTCGACTGTTTCAGGCTTGCAGGTCACATTAAACAGCGATCAAGTCACTTGATGCCTTAATGTGTGTTATGTGATGCCAGGATCAACACCAACCTCCCCCCTCAATCACTTTGGTTAGAGTTGCTATTTTGCAACTGTATTTTACAGTTGCTATACTTGGACTGCAAGGTGGTCAAACCGGTCAGTCCTAGAGGAGATCAACCCTGACTGCTCTTTAGAAGGCCAGATCCTGAAGTTGAAACTCAAATACTTTGGCCACCTAATGAGAAGAAAGGACTCACTAGAGAAGAGCCTCATGCTGGGAAAGATTGAAGGCAAAAGAAGAACGGGACAAGAGAGAACGAGGTGGCTGGATGGAGTCACCAAAGCAGTAGAGGACAGACACTTGGCAACTAACAACTAACAACTAACAACAACAACAACAGTTGCTATTTGCAGGGAAGTTCCTGAAAGGGAAATCAACTTGGCAACTTGGTTACGGTACAACCCAGAAAAGCTTTACAACAAATTCTGCAAAATGTAAAAAAAAGGTCCTTGAACGACAAGGCGTTCTGTTACATCAAGATCCATGTATGGCTATGAAGGATATAGAATAGAATAGCAGAGTTGGAAGGGACCTTGGAGGTCTTCTAGTCCAGTCCCTTGCTTAGGCAGGAAACCCTATACCATTGTTGGCATAGGTATGAAGCTCTATACCATGTTGAGGGCCATCCTGTAAATCTGAATGGAAGCCCGAATTTTTATATTTTTTACAGTACTTTAAGCACATAGGTAGGAGAGGTTAAGACTAGAGCAGCAGATTTTTTGAAAATCTGGAAGAAGTCGGACCGTGCAGGAGCAGGAATCTCTTTAAAACAACCATGTCTTTTTTTCCCCCAGGCTTAGTTAGCCTGGGGAAAAATTGCTACTGCTTCAATGCAGCTCATGAATAAGCCATGTCTTTCTGAAGCTCACCCAGAAGCTTGAAATAGATGTGGCCGCTTAAAGGAGGTGCTCATGTGCATTCAAGAAGACTTATCGCAAAACATTTTAGATGAATGTGCAGTTCTAGTGGAGATGCTTTTAACTTGTGGTGACAACATATAATTTCCTTAACAACACGGAAATAGTTCCTAGCTAAAAAAAAAAAAAACATTTTCAAAATATTGTTTATTCGATCCCATTTGAGTTTATAAATTGTTTGTTTTACAATAAGTTATTTCTTTATATTCACAGACAGCTCCTTTTAATTTAGAAATTGCATAATAACTTCCACTCCTTTTCAAGTTTTAATATCATTTAATGCAACAATTACGACGATCATTATTTATGCTGTAGTGTGCAGTATGATCCCTATTACATGTCACTTGCTGAACAATGTCTGATTAAAACAACCCAAATTCTTAAGATACTTGGGGTCAGTTCTCTGGCTCTTAAAATTTCTCCCCTATTCAGGAATTATTTATCCACATTGTGTTCTGAATAAAGAAAAGGAGATTCAGGTAACTACAGAATAGGTAACAATCAAAACCTGTGACTGTCCTCTTGTCCTATCCAGTTGGGGGGGGGGGAGCTCTGAGAACCATGAAAGGGAGGCCACATCAAAGCCACAGGCAGCATCTCCCCTGCTCTTTATTCCCCCCCCCCCCAGTTCAGCGCAACCTATATGTATACTGTAAGTGAGTGTACTGCAGGGAGAACATTTTGTTTAGAGCTAAATCTTCTCCAAGCACTTCCTGGCTTTTGCCATCCCCCCAAATCCCATGCCATGCACAGAACTGGAATCCAAAGGAAAATGTTGTCACGAACATTCTGTAGTTTGCTACTGTTTCTCCCCTTTTATCACTCACACACATACACAACGAGAAAGTGTTGCAGTGTCTCCTGATTGCTGAAAAACCTTTACCTGATAGAATCCCAAGAGAAAGACAGACATTTCAGGTCCAGTGCTCTGCATTCTGGAGTGTCTTCCTTCTTTCCTTCCTCCTATAATGTTTCCTTCCTTCCTTTTCCTTGCTTCCTTCCTTCCTCCTAGAATGTTTCCTTCCTTCCTTTTCCTTCCTCCCTCCTAGAATGTTTCCTCCCTCCCTGTTTCCTTCCTTCCTTTTCCTTCCTTCCTCCCTATTCCTAGAATGTTTCCTTCCTTCTTTCCTTAATGTTTCCTTCCTTCCTCCTACTTCCTAGAATGTTTCCTTCCTTCTTTCCTTAATGTTTCCTTCCTCCTCCTAGAATGTTTCCTTCCTTCCTTCCCCTCCCTCTTCTCCTCCTCCGTTTCTTTGCAGGATGGTGAAGGAATAGATGTGGAGGCGTTTAATGGGCTCCCAGGAACATGTATGGGCCTCAAAATGTGTGAGCCTCAAAAAACTTCATTCTACCCAGGCAGCCCTGCTAAAGATGAGGTGCTGAAACAGATCTCAGGGAGAAGTATAAGTTGTTCCTCCTGGAACCAAACTGGCTGACAGCTGCCCTCCTTAATTCTAGATTTCTCTCTTTTTGCTGAGGAGTTCATGAAGGCTAGATCCCCCCCCCCCCACACACACACACTTCCAGGGCAAAACTTAAAAGCAGGGAACCCAAACTAAGGTGTTGATGGTGGAACAGATGTCACTGCACCACAAAAAGGCTGATCGAAGCACAGCAAATGCGAAAGAAGTGATGCTTCCTCATCAAAGGATAACAGCTTCCTGCTACTAAGCTGAATGTTCCGTTACAGAGGATCGTTGCAAGAAAAGCTGATGACATCCTCTTTCTATGGGATGAATGACTGGCCGGGGTGTGGAATCAGCAGAGCACCGAAATGTACTTCTTCACTGTGTGGGTGGCAGACACAGTAGCGCACGTCAAAGCAATTGAAAACGCAGCTCTGTAGCAGTGCAGAAACAGTCCAGTTCCCTGTGACACCATGGGTTTTAGGTTTGGTAGAAATAAAGGACTGCAGAGATAGCGAGCTGCAATGCGGAAACCACTGGTTTTTTTTTTTATACCTAGCTCAAGCCTTAATTTTTTTTTTTTTTGAAGTGCCATGGAAGTTGAGAGCTAATGTTATAAAACTGCACGTCCTACTCACGGCGGCTGCTTTTCAGTCTCTTTCCCCAGGCTGCTCATGAATGGTTTCCAGTTTTGCTGCACAATTGCAGCAAGAAAGCAAATGGTGCAGCGAAGCAATCTCACATGGAGCATGTTTCTCATTGAAAGGCATGCCTCTTAATGACCAGGATGGTGCTCTGCAGCATAAATTAGGTCTCAGGGACAGATTCCTGCCAGTAATTTTTCTCTTGGCTCAGTTATAATTTCTTTCTTCTGGCCTGTTTCCAGAACATGACACCCCTATACTTACTTATTTAATTTACATCCTGGCTTTCCTTCAAGAGCTCAATCATAGCACTCCCTCTCCTCCTGGTTTGCCCTACCATCTTGGGAAGTAGATAAAAGGAAAAGGTTGGGTCACGAGGGAGGTCGTGGAAATGTGCCCACCAGGTTATCGAGCATTTCACCAGCCTCGGGCCCAGGGAAGGAGCGGTGGGGTAGCAGTGATTATCCGGGAAGACTTAGAGCCGAGAGAGTTCACTGTGCCGCAGACATCCGGGTGTGGGTCCCTTGTCGTGAGATGGGGCCCAGGGAGGCAGTTGGGCCTGCTGATAGTATACCTGGCTCCTCGCTATACATCAGCGGCCCTGCCTGAACTCCTCGAGCTGATCGCATCGGTGGCGGTTGAGACCCCCAAACTTTTAGTGATGGGGGATTTCAACCTGCCATCGATGGGAGAAGCGTCTGAGGGGGTTCGGGAGTTCATGGCTTCCATGACAGACATGGACCTGACCCAATTAATTCAGGGCCCTACCCACGAAGGGGGCCACACGTTGGACCTTGTTTTTGTCTCTGGCCAGTGGACGAGTGATCTGGGAATAGGGGATTTAACTATCACTCCCCTGTCATGGTCAGATCACTCACTTCTCCGACTTGACTTCCCTGGTGCTACCCCCCGCTGCGGGGAGGCGGAACCGGAAGGCATTAGATGGTTCCGCCCCAAGCGCCTGATGGAACCAGATAAGTTCCAGACGGAGCTTGGGCCACCTCCTGTGGACCTGACCCGCCCTCAGGTGGAGGACCTGGTAGCCGCATGGAATAGTGCGACTGCCGGGGCCCTAGACCGAGTGGCACCTTTGCGGCCTCTCCTGCGGCAACGAACCACCCTGGCTCCCTGGTTTACCGAGGAGCTAAGGGTGATGAATCACCACAAGGGACGCCTAGAGAGTCGTTGGAGATCCTCCCGCTCCGAATTTGACCGAGCACAGGCACGAACCTACTTAAGGACGTACCTTGTGGCATTAAGAGCGGCCAAACGTCAACATTGTGCCGCTCTTATTGCGTCCGCAGATAACCGCCCTGCTGCCCTGTTCCGGGTGACCCACTCCCTCCTGTTTCAGAGGCCACGGGAAGCCCCTCTACAGGGCAGAGCAGAGGAATTTGGGAAATATCTGCAGGACAAAATCGCTCAAATCCGGATGGGATGGGTCCCTTTCAGTGGTCCAGTGGAGACGCCCGAGGCGAGTCTTGAGAGACCATTCTGGGAGGAGTTTGATTCGGTTGTCATCGAGGATTTGGACAGGTTACGTGGACGTCTGCGACCTACCACATGTTTATTGGACCCGTGTCCCTCCTGGCTTGTACTGGCATCCTGGGAGGTTACACGCGACTGGCTCCTGGGCCTAGTGAATGCTTCGTTGGGCGAGGGGTCTCTGCCGGCCACCTTGAAAGAGGCGGTTGTGAGACCCCTACTCAAGAAGCCTTCCCTGGACCCAACGGAGCTAGCTAATTATCGTCCGGTCTCCAACCTTCCCTTTTTAGCGAAGGTTGTAGAGAGTGTGGTGGCCCAACAGTTTCCACGTCACCTGGAGGAAGATGATTATTTAGACCCACGCCAGTCCGGCTTCCGGCCCGGGTACAGCACGGAGACGGCCATGGTCGCGTTGGTTGATGATCTCTGGAGGGCCAGAGATAGGGGTTGTTCCTCTATCCTGGTCCTATTAGATCTCTCGGCGGCTTTCGATACCATCGACCATGGTATCCTGTTGCGCCGACTGGGGGGGTTGGGAGTCAGGGGCACCGTTTTACGGTGGTTCGGCTCCTACCTCTCCGGCCGGACGCAATGTGTGTTGGCAGGGGAGCAGAGATCGACCCTGAGACCCCTCACTTGTGGGGTGCTGCAGGGGTCGGTTCTCTTGCCACTCCTGTTCAACACATACATGAAACCGCTGGGCGAGATCATCCGTGGCTTTGGGGTGGGATATCATCTGTACACTGTACACTGATGATACTCAGCTGTACATCTCCACCCCGAACCACCCCAACGAGGCCGTCGAAATGATGTCCCGGTGCTTGGAAGCCGTACGGATCTGGATGGATGACAACCAACTCAAACTCAACCCCTCCAAGACGGAGTGGCTGTGGCTTCCGGCCCCCCGGTTCAACCAGTTGCTTCCATCTCTGGCCATCGGGGGCGAGCAACTGGCCCCAATGGAACGGGCGCGCAATTTGGGCGTCCTCCTAGATGCCCGGCTGTCCATGGATGACCATGTAACAGCCGTGGCAAGGGGGGCGTTCCACCAGGTTCGCCTGGTGTGCCAATTGCGCCCCTTATTGGACCTGGATGCCTTGCGCACAGTCACCCATGAGCTGGTGACGTCTTGCCTGGACTACTGCAATGCTCTCTACATGGGGCTTCCCTTGAGATGCACTCGGAGACTACAGTTGGTCCAGAATGCGGCCGCGCAGGTGATTATGGGGAGGACTAGGTACTCCCATGTAACACCTCTCCTGCGCGAGCTGCACTGGCTTCCTGTGGTCTATCGGGTGCATTTCAAGGTTCTGATTATGATCTTTAAAGCGCTCCATGGCACAGGACCTAGTTACTTGCGGGATCGCATCCTGCCCCATACATCCCTACGACCAATCCGCTCACACAGAGAGGGACTTCTCCGGGTGCCGTCCGCTAAACAGTGTCGGGGGGCGACACCCAGGAGCAGGGCCTTCTCTGTGATGGGCCCAGCCCTGTGGAATGACATCCCCCTTGATATCAGGATTACTTCCGATCTCCGCTCCTTCCGTGTAAAGCTCAAGACCCACCTCTTTCAACTGTCTGGCCTGGCTCAACCGTAGTTTATCCTTTTCCTCCTGACAGTCCTTTTTTAAATTGTATTATTATTTCGGGGTATTTTAATGACTAATTTAATTTTTATTATTATTAATGTAATGTATTTTTAATTATTACCTCCTCCATGCATGTATGTATATGTATGTATATGTGTGTATTTTTATGTTTATATGTATGTATGTATATTTTATTGTACGCCGCCCCGAGTCCCTTGCGGAGAGGGTGCGGCTAACAAATTAAATTTCTAATTTCTTCTTCTTCTTTCTAAAAATAAGGAAAAGATCGCGCATCTTCTTCCTCTACCTTTTATTGTTGCTTTAAAAGACACATAATTCATTTTGGTCAGGGCACTACTTTGCCCACGTCTCCGGGAAACTGGCTTTAAAAAAAAAAAACACCACATCCCCAGGGTGGGGAAGGCTTAGGATCCTTCAAGTGATCAGTCACAAAAGCCTGCATTTAAAAAAAAAGACGCAGAAAGAAGAGCTGCACCATAATACATTGCAAAGATTGAAATGTAATTGGCAAGAAGCATAAAAATAGGCTCTCAATGCTAAGGGTTAAATGGTGCACCAAGACTGAACAAGTAAACTACAGCATATAGCTGTGGATCCACTTGAGACTTTACCTGGCGGTGGAAAACAGGACGGCTTCCGTTCACAATAGCTCAGAACTGTGCAATGTACTGTGCAGAAGACAGAAATGAAGGCTACCCAAAAGTATGGCAGCAATCCTGCAGAGACTGGAAAGATTCCAGCATCTTGTTTTTTTAGAGGTCGCAAGCGAATGACACGATATGCAGTAGATGGCAAATGTAGCCCCAGGATTGTCTTTGCGGGTTAAAATCCAGAAATGTAGTTGGATTTGCACAAACACGGGGAAGTTCCCCTTACCGAAGTGCAGGTGAAAGGATTGTGCAGAGAATGGGAATACGTGCCTCCTTGATTTAGCTGTTCTTGCAGCTAAAAAGGAAAATGCAAAGTGACATCTCTGTTGGACAAATGGTAGTAAGCGGTTTCTGGAGCAGCATTTTAGAGACAGGCTGCAAATTCTAGAAGGATCTCTGTACAGTAGATTATAAAGCTGGTAGTTGACCAGGATATTATCTAGGGAAAAATAAAAGAACGGCTTTAGAAACGCAGTTGCTGTTGCAGAGATAACCGCGAACAGGGAATATCGATATATTTAGCTATGACAGCTGCACTGACTCGCAGCTTTTCTCCAGTTCAGCGCCTTCCGGCAGCTTGGGAATCGAATTCCCTTTGGCCCATCTGACTGGGGATTATGGGAGTTGTGATCCTGCACGGCTGCACGCGGATCTTGACACTAAGGTGTCAGTGAAGCAAAACAGGGACCGGGTCCGCTTGGGAAAGGTGGCCTTTTCCCGCGCGGGTAGCCCAGACCTGGGCTTAGCAATGCAGCAAATGAAGGGAAGAAGGATGCAGAGCTTTGCGCCAAAGCGGGCACCGCAAAGGAGAAAGCAAGAAATCCCCATCAGTTGCTCTCGGGCTTTAGCTTGACAAGCTTTTCAGGCTAGCTGGAGTGGGCTGCGGGCTGCGGGCTTGCTCCGCGCGTGCCTGCGCATGGGGAAGAATCCACACACAGCACAAGCATCTTGCGACCAGCAGATCCCCTCCTCCAAGTTTGTCGCATGGCTAAAGCAGCTATTTTCCCTCTCTCTCTCTTCCCCCTCCCCTCGCCCCCCAATTCGACTAATCCTAGTGAGTCAGAAAGCTATGGGGGGGGCGCCTTCGCGATGCTCCCAATCCTTTACGGAAATGAGGGAGGGGGGAAGAGAGAGGGAAAGGGGGGGGGGAGGGAAAAAAAAGCTATTCAGGATTGGGAGGGGTTGTGAAATGGGGTGGTGGTAAATGCTCCGTCCTAAAGGGCGACACAGCTCCGCATTGAGAGGTTCGGTGATACTACCGGTACTATATACTAATCTCTGCCCCAAACGGTAAAGACGGCCGTGGTTACATGGCTGGAATTTCATTCTTTGCAAGAACGGGGCGCAGCATTTTTTGCTATGTTTTCAAGAAGTCTACGTTTGGCATAGGAAGAAGGGGGGGGGGAATCTCGATAGCGCGGAGACAGGTTGCCCAGCAGCTGATCGCCCGTAAGTGGGCTGCGAAGCTAAATGGGGTGAGGTTATTAGTATGGAAGACCACATACTAATGAAACATGAAACATCCCAGGAGCGCAAATGCAAACGGCTTGCCGGGAAAACATCGGAGGCTGGACTCGATGGAAACGGAGGATGCTTTTTAAAATCTGGAATGACCCCTTTCTTTTACAATAAGAATAGGATTCAAACCTCCCGGGTAGATTCCCGGTAAATGCTACCCTGTCCCTCGAGTTGAGCTACGGAACTACAACTCCCAACATACCTCGAAACACTTTGCTGGTTGGTGCTGCTGGGAGTTGTAGTTGAGTAAGAGCAGCCGTGTTTCTTTTGTGGGAAGAGTGGTGCAGAGTCCTCTGGCGGGAAAATGGCAGGCCAGCTGCACGCTCTTTTTCCTTTTGTTTGTGTTCGGTAAATTCCAGGGCTCACTTTTGGCAGTGAAAACCGTCTCTTCTTTGTCTGTGGTGCCAAAGGTGCTTTTCCAAGAGGCAACGGGGATTTCTTTGGTTTGTCTTTGAAGACGTTTTGCTTCTCATCCAAGAAGCTTCTTCGGCTCTCAGCAGAAGCTGAGCTGAAGAAGCTTCTTGAATGAGAAGTGAAACGTCTTCAAAGAAAACCCAGAAAGCCTCGTTGTCTCTTGGAAAAGCACCTTTGGGACAGCCATGACCTGGATGACCGAGAATCTGCAGTTTAGCTGGTGAGAGATGATATTGTCATTAAAACAATCCTGAAACTGAGCCAGCATGGGAATCCTGGGAGTTGAAGTCATAAAGGGGACATAGTTCCCCACCTCTGCCTTACATGGTTGTTTTTGTAAGGAAAATAGGAGGACAGAGGAGTAATGTATGCGTTCACTCTCATGAGCTATTTATAAAAACAATGAAGGTGTGGATATAAAACAATAAATAAATAAAGTGGTATTTATATAGTAAAATGGGCTATTTATGGACCATGGTCCATATGTAATAGACTTGACCCTCATTTTCAGCCAGACCTGACATGCTGGCATAGTTCTGCAGTTTCCTGCTGAAAACCACCAGGGTCCTACCATTTTTAGGTGGGAAGTAATGAAATACTCATTTATGCCATAGATTGGACTGAATGAACTTATTTTATAGACCAGAAAAGAGCCAGACATATCCTTCCTTGGGAAAAGTTAGACAATCCTAGGCTGTGCTGTACAGTATGGTCTGAACCAGTGGTGGGTTCCGGGCGGTACGGCCAGGTACGGGTGGTAGCTGGGAGCAGCGGCCACCTTACTGGAACGGTGGCTCATTTGCCCAGCCCGCGTTCCTTACCGCTTTTTGATGCAAATGGGCCAATTGCGCCTGCGCGCAGTGTGCAGCGTCTATGCAACCTCCGCCGAGCAGCTGTGTTGCTGGGCGGTGGCGTGCACATGTGTGACGAGGACACCTGGCCCCGTCGCAGTGTACTGGTTGCGACGGGATCCGGAGCCCACTACTGGTCTGAACCTGTGACTTGCTGCTTGTCCTGGTCTAGGGCAGGGGTCTCCAACCTTGGCAACTTTAAGCTTGGCGGATTTCAACTCCCAGCTTGCTGGCTGGGGAATTCTGGGAGTTGAAGTCTGCCGGGCTTAAAGTTGCCAAGGTTGGAGACCCCTAGTCTAGAGTGTTTCTCACAGCTACCAGCTTTGCATTCAGTGGGTTGAATCTTCAGCATATTTGGTCTGTTTTTGACTGCTGCAGTCTCTGCTGACATTTGGCAAATGGAGGAAAAGCTTGTGAAATTGCGCTATTGTACTAGGCAATGTTTTTCAACCTTGGCATTGCTGCCAGTATTGCTGGCTGGGGAATTCTGGAAATTGATGTCCATGTAGCTTAAGAGATGCCAAGATTGAGAAACACTGGTACTATGTCTAGACTTGATAGAGCAGGAAGCAAAGTTCTAATCTGCTTGTTTGATTTATTCCTCAGCAAGTCAATTCCAGTTTGCGACACTAGAGGGCACCATCTTACAAAGACTGGCATAGCTGTTAGACTGGAGATAGTTTTTAATCATTATATCTTACACATTCTATGTTACAATGAAAATAGAAGGAAAAAGCTATTTCCCTCCCAAAAGGACATTTATATATTTATAGTCACTTTGCTATTACATTTATCTTTTATGGTAAATATAAACTTAATAGCATGTTTTATGATGAGATCTCTCTGCTGTCCAATGTTGGCACAGAAAGACCGCTCCAGACCTCAGTATTGCCTAAAGCAGCACAAAGATTGCCCATATGAGGAACCAAGTCCTTTTTTCCCATCGGTTGTGGCTGTGAAAGAGATACAGGTGCCCTTGGTGCTCACTGTCTGGACAGAGAAGGACATGCTCTTAACAAGCAGAAGAGTTTCCAGGCAAGGGCCTTCTCATTCTTGAGCAGGCTGCCAAGAAGTGAGCATTGGTTCATTTCGTTGGCCTGGTAGCTGGGCAGAAACAGATTTGGGACTAGGACAATTAAGAATACCCTAGGAAGCAGCATGAAAAGTCACAGGTAGATGCCCGCCAAGGCAGATCCGGGGAAATGTAATGTCCGAAATGGGTCACTCCCCGCTGTTGGCTATTACAGCCAAGGCTTCCCATCTCTGCCGCAGAGCAGCAGTTGTTCTTTGTGTGACTGATTGTGTTCAGTTGGCCCATGTACCCACTGGAGTTCACAATGGTTCTGATTCTGTAATTTATTTTTCCTTTGCAGGAGGGACTCTCTTTTCCCTTGCAGCATGAAATGCCTCCATCAGAAGCTCTTACCCTTCATTCTGCTGCAATTGGTAGGGTATGCCTGCATCTCATCTAAGTTCCAGCCAGGATGCTGCTAGTTATACACGCACCACTGATTGTAAAATCCTGGTTCGTGGGACATTGGGGGGGGGGGGGAAATAGAAGATGTTTTCTTTAGTGGTCCTTCTGTTTTCCAGTTTGTAAAATATAAGCGAAGGAGTGTTTGTGTTGTTGGAAACAAGCTCGGGGACCTTTTTTTTTTAAGTGAAGAGAATTAGCCACTGACCTTCACTTCTTCCCCTCTCTCTAAATTCCTTACGGAATTTGGTTACTTCTAAGATTAAGGTAGGAAAAAAGTTTCTTTCACAAGGAGTAATGATTTTCATGAATGCTGGCACCTACTTTGGCCTGGCTTTGGGACAAAGAGCAGGGAATGGAATGCCCCTTGGTGTTTTTCCTTGCTTGTGAAACTTGCAGCGGGCTGTTTTCAACGAAGCCAGAACGTTGGATTAAAGGGCAAGGCTGTCCTTAGGGAAGGGAAAGTTTCTCCCATGTTTTAAGATAGTTTTAATGCTCCCCTAAGAAGGGGCAGTAAACAGGATGGCGAAATCTAAAGACAATAATGAGGGAGTTGCAATTTTTCATTTTAATTAGAAAATCCCTTTCCAAATGATAAAGCCAGATGTTTAAATGTAAAACAAGTTTGCTTGAGAAAAGAGGAACGCAGAAAAAAATAAGGGAAGGCAACAGTCCTGAAAGAGAATGGCTTTAAGTTACCTTCTCCACCCAACTGACGATTGCGCTCAGTAAAACAGAAGAGGAAAGGGCTTCCTAGTAATATACAAGCAGAAATCGCCTCTGAAGATGTACTGAACCGCAATGTCTTGGGCAAAACAGGTAGCAACTAGTTTAGCTAGAGTGACTATTGTTTTTTTAGGGCTGGGCATACTTTGAAAATGACTTGGAAGAAGAGCTTCTGACCATCAGTGCCATTTTGATGCCTCTCCTTTATCCATTAAGGTAGCCTGACTTTATCAGGCTATTGTTCTTTTAAGAGTCACATAGATATCTTAAAGCAATGCTGCCTTCCTTCCTTCCTTCCTTCCTTCCTTCCTTCCTTCCCTCCCTCCCTCCCTCCCTCCCTCCCTCCCCTCTCTTCCTCCTTCCCCCCCTCACTGGAAGCCTTAAAAAAGTCAGGCTATTTTGGTGAGCAATGAAGAGGTGCCGTACCTGTGTACGATCTAAATTCCAAAAGAATTCAGATGGGAGGGTCATCACATATTGCACCCATTTCTGTGTGAAAGCTCCAAAAAACTACAATCCCCATGCATTTTATGCCACATAATAAGACTTGTTCAGTCCGTGAAAATTTGGCCACTCTCATTTTTGTGTGCTTCTCGTACCTCCTGGCACTTTTCTACATGGGAACGATTCAGGGGTAAACTGCTGGGGGGTTCTCAGGGGTTCGAGAGAACATCTAGCTAAGATTCTGTGCAGTTTGGAGAACCCTCCAAATCCCACTCCTGGCTGGCCCCACCCACCCTGTCCCTCCCAGGAGTCCCCACACGACCTGTTTTGGATGCAGGTAAGTGCAGAGTGTGCATGGAGGCTTGGGAAGGGTGAAAACGGGGCCTACCGGAAGTTCAGGAAGGGCGGAAACAGGCCTGTTTCTGACTTCCAGAGGGTCTCCGGAACTGGGGAGGTCGTTTGTGCACTCCCGGAGGCTCGAGGAAATGCTCTAGAGTCCAGGGAGGGCAAAAATGTCCCGCCCCTACTGTGGTGCAGAAGGCCAACTAGGCCACTCTCACCATGGCCATGCCCACCAAGCAACTAGACAGAGAACCCCTTGCTAAAAATTTGAATCCCACCCCTGGAACTATTGGTTGATTTAGAAACCATCTTTTCTTGTGAGAAATGGCAAGCTTTGTTTTCTTCAAAGTCTTAATTCCGGTGCATTTCACATGCCGAATAAACTGAAATCTTTTATCTGAGCAACCTTTCTGCCTCTTTTGCCTGGGTCTCATCTGTTACATCATTCCTACATGTTGATTCGTAACAAATCATGGCAAAAAACCACATGCCATTAATTTGTGTCATTGTATAATTATTGGCATTATTTAGCAGTGATAACACAGGGGCATTAATGCATCTTCCATTAATTAACCTGGGGGATAATGAAGCATTAAGAATTTTCCAGCTGGCAGTATGAGAGTATCTGAGGAACATCAGTCTGACTGTTGGCACTCTGTCCTAAATATCTTTTAGAGGGGAACTGTTAAAGGATTTGGTAGTGATTTTTTAAAATTACTATCCTTGCAGCTTCTGACGGTGAGTTTCAGATGTTAGTGAGAATTCTTTGTAGCGAGAATTATCCGAGGGAGGAAGAGCAGGTTGGCCTCCTGCTTAGATGTTAATTAGCTTTTCTCCCCCTTCCATCTGTTTTTCTCTTTTTTAGAGCAATAAGCTCAGATTTATAGAAAATTAAATGAAAGCCAGCCGCATAGGGGACACTGTTGTTTTCCCCAGTCAAGCAAAATGCTCCGTCTCTCAGATCATGAGTTTAGTTAGGAATGTCGTGGCTGAACGTAACCTACTTAGTGATTTTTACAGTTGAACCATAAAAGTACTGGCCAGCCCTAAAACCTTAGAAATGTCTGTTGGAAGAGTTTTGATGTATTTAGGCCTCTCAGCATGGGGCCAACCTACCAGATGCAGTGGGGGGAGGGCAGTTGTCACAAGGAGAAGAAATGTCCCTTGTAAACATGTATTTTCTTCCCGGGCTTGCTTTCTGGATTGGAGGGAGGTCTTGCTTGTTTAATTTGGCTTTTGCAGTTAAACTGGATGTAATTCGGAGTGGAGGAGATGTTTATTATTAGTCACAAAACTCACTGCATGGCTGGGTGAGCTGTTCCGTGAAAGTGAGGTACAGTACTTGCCTTTGGTAGCTGCATTAAGTAAAACTTGCATTAATCACAACTCATCGCAACAATTGTCCCACGGAGTTTCCATTGAATTAGTGGGCTCTTGTGAAGTCCGGTGTTTGTTTGTTTGGGAAGAAACTCTCAATTCGATTGTCCAGCTGATATTAATGCAAACATTGTCAGCCTTGACATAGTTTCTGAAGCTCGGAGAAAATCTCTATTTTAGGAGTGAATTATTTTTTTCTTAGCAACTTGATGGACAGGAAGGAAAGGATGGGGGAAAAAAGAATATAATAAACGGGGGGGGGGGTTGTTGGTAGAAGGGAGGGGTCTGTCTCCTTAGTGATCTTTCCCATGATCAGCAAGAAGCTTCAGAGAGATTTCTGTCCTGATTTGTGTGTGTGCAGGGTGGATAAAAATTGATTTTTTTTAAAAAAAAATGGATTTTTAAAAAATTAAATTGGATTTTTTAAATTTAAATTGGATTTTTTATATTTTTATCAAATTTATTTTAATAAAATGCTTTTGGAGTAAAAATCTACCTAAAGGTAGCTTTATATTTAACATACGTTAATAATTTAGTTTAGTCAGCATGAAATGGAGTTTAGTTATGTAGCATGAGGCTGTATATTCTGCAATGTTTACATTTTTGGTAAAATCAATGAATCCAAGCTCTGCAAGTTGAGATAACATGTACTCTAAATAGGAAACCTTCATTTTGTTTGCAAATAATAATATTAAAGATTCTAACTACCAGCAAGAATGGGTCCTTACATTTAAAGAGCACCTGTCATTTCAGATCCATCAGGACGTTGCCTGTTAGCGGAAATCCACTCACCTGCTGCCTACCATGTTATGTTGTGTTACTGCTACATCACCAGCCATCCCATTAAATTTAATGATGAGTCAACAGCAGGTCAGAGGAGGAGCCGTTGTGGGACAGAGATGACAGTTGATCTTTAAAAATGATAATTTAGTTGATTTAAATCAAGCTTTTTTTACTAGTGATTTAAATCATGACTTGATTTAAATCAAATCCACCACGTGTGTATGTAATTCTCCAATCCTGGGTTACACATGGCTTTTGCCTCTCCAGATAGAAGTTCTATCTAGAGAAAAAAATAAATGACTTCTCCCTTAAAAGCAAACCAGTTATCGTGGCACATTTACTGCATCCAACTATATTTATATTCTAAAAGATTTTCCATTTTAAAAGAAAGATTTGGAAAAACTCAGATGAGGCCACATCACTTATGAGTCCTTGGATGGGAACCAAATTGATGGAATTGGCAGACATTATAAATATCAGCGGGGATGTTTACTTGTATTTAGAGATGATGCTGGCTAACGGTGGAACATTCCTGAGCAAAAGATAGCAGAAGAAAATCTGGTGAAACCTAGTTCAAATCTGCCCTTTTTAAGGTGTTTTGGGTCCCTCCAGGTTTATTAAGGAAATATAAAATGTTTTAAAAGAGGTTGAGGTGTGCCATCAGTTCAAACCGATACTTCTTGGCTTATCAGGCTCATCTTAGATTCATTGCCTTTGTAGTGTAGATCTGGCCTTCATGTACTATTAGGAGTAGTGTGTATATTGATGTATATCCATCTGGAATCATACCTTGAAGAACAATCTGACTTTAAACATTATGGTTTTCCTTTTTCCAGGGCAAAATATTTCAAGGGGAAGAAACTTCATGGAGAATTGGACATCAAGATTGAACAGGTATGTCTGAAAACAAGCATTAGGGACTGGCTTCTGGAATCCTTATCAGAGTTTCAACCATATAGCTTTCCAGGTGTTGTTGGGCTGCAATTTCCAATTTCCAACTAGGGCTGGCGGTAATTGGAGTTAAGTAATACCAATACCATACTGTTCTAAGAATATGAAGTTCTGTACTTGCTTGTTGTGCATTAGCCCCTTTTAGTGGGATGCATAATTTATCTGACCTGATGTTCTGTCCCGTGATTCCAATGAATATGCAGACACAGGCTTGGCTGTCTGTCATGACTAATTACATAGATAAAGCCACCCCTTGGCTAGGAGCCTAGAAAACTATCTTCAAGAAACCAAGATTAAATTTGCGGAATGCTTTCTCAATGGCTAGTAAAATGGACTGTTTTTTCCTGTAAAGATTCCCCTCCCGTCGCTCCACCTATAAACCCTTTGGGAGGGGCCACAACCTTAGCCAGTTATCCCTACTTCCTTCTATGACGTCTTCTCCACAGCTGTTCCTTTCTCCTCTCAGCTCTACGCATATGCACATCGGGGACAACCTCCCTCTGTTCCTCTTAACTGCTCCCTGACTCAGATGCCACCTGGTGGCTAACAGGCCTCTCTAGTTCCTGCTCTGACTCCAAACACCCTCCAGAGTCTTCCTTATCCTCCAGATCAGTCCCATAATAGTCTGAGCTGTCAGAATCCACCAACAGCTCAGCCAGCCGCTACTGGGCCACAACACTATCCCTCACCACAGGGCCCTTCCCCTGTGGTCTGATGCTCAGGGTGTGGCTTAGCTGGGAATTGTTCATGGAAGGCCTGCACCAAAGCAGGTGCATGCACGGAGGTAACATCCTCCGGCTTTCGGCCTTTCCAATTCACCAGGTATTGGAACCGTCCTTTCAGCCATCGGGAATCCCGAATCCTGGTAACCGTACTCGGCCCGCACCTCATCGACACAGGGTTCTGGCTGGGGATGTTCGGGTTGGCAAAGAGGACAAGCCGGCTGTTCAGGAACAAGAAGAGATCTATGAAAGACCAGATGGACTTGCATTGAACGTGGTAAAGTCAGGCGATAGGCGACCGGATTGATGACTGCTTCAACAGGAAACGGGCAAGGTAACGGTGGTCTAACTTCTTGACTGGCTGGTTTGACGGAAGGTGTCTAGTGGACAGCCACACTCGATCGCCCACAGTCAATGCCGGAGTCGTGCGCCGAGACCTGTCCGCGACTCTCTTATAGTTCTCCTTGGCTTTATCCAGATATCGCCGCACTACTTGATGGACTGCCTGTAGTTCCGACAGGAAGTCTTTAGCTGTAATCTCCGATACGGGATAAAATGCGCCATCTTCGTCAGCATGTCTATCACCACGAACACCGTGGTAAATCCAGAAGATGGAAGCAAGTCTGTCAGGAAGTCCATAGAAATGGCCCTCCAGGGTCTCTCCGGGGTCAGCAATGGCTGAAGCAACCCTGGAGGGGCTCCCGTCGCTGACTTGGCCTGCCGACACCGTACACAAGACGTGATGTAAGATTGTACGTCATGTTGCAATCGGGGCCACCAGAAGTTACGGGAGACCAGGTTCAAGGTCTTGAAGAAGCCAAAGTGCCCCGCCGCAGGATCATCATGGCACTGGGATAGAATAAGTCCCTGAAGGAGCCCCACTGACACATAGAGTCTGTCCCGGTACCCCAAAAGTTCATCGGTGAATGTTCATGGGGAGGCAGGCCCCACCTCTGCCTTCCGTTGTTCCACGTAATTGTCATGCCGCTGCGCTTCCCATATCTGGGGCCATACGTCCACAGGCTAGTGAACCACAGAGAAGGACTCTACGGGCAAAATTGTCCGCGGTGGAATCAGGTCTTTGGTACACAAATACTCAGGTTTCCTTGATAGGGCATCCGCCCTTTGGTTGTGCGCACTGGGGATGTACGCCACACGGAAATTGAACCATGCAAAGAAAAGAGACCACCGGATCTGGTGCTGGTTCAATTTCCACACGGTCTTCAGAAATTCCAAATTCCTATGGTCCATCCGGACTTCAATCTGATGCCTGGCCCCCTCTAGATGATTCCTCTAAGCCTCAAACACCACCTTAATGGCTAGTAACTCCTTCTTCCAAATGGTATAATTGCGCTCCGAAGAATTGAGTTCCTGCGAGTAATAAGCGCAAGGGAAAAGGGTACCGCCGGAGGCGTGAGCCTGAAGTAACACTGCTCCCACAGCGATATCGGATGCATCCGCCTCCACTACAAATGGACGGTGGGGGTCAGGATGGTTCAAAATGGGCTCTTTCATGAAGGGCTGCTTCAAGGCCTGGAACGCGTGGTGCTCAGGGCCCCCCCAATGAAACGGAACTTTTTTCTGCAGGAGCCGAGTGAGGGGCGCAGTCAGGGAAGCAAAGCCAGGGATAAAGGTCCGATAGTAGTTGGCAAACCCGAGGAGTTGCTGGACATCCTTCACTCTCCGAGGAAGTTGCCAACTACACAAAGACCCTACCTTGCCCAGCTCCAGCGCAATGCCTTCAGGAGAGATACGATGTCCCAGGAACTCAATGGTGGACTGCCAAAACTGGCACTTCTCCAGTTTCGCATACAAGCGATTCTCATGGAGCCGTTGTAGGACCAGGCGTAGGTGCTGCCAATGGCTCTCCCGGGAGGATGAGTAAATCAAGATGTCATTGAGATAAATGACGACAAACTGGTCCAAAAGGTCCCGGAAGATGTTGTTCATAAAAAGTTGGAAGACAGCAGGGGCATTGGTCAGCCCAAAAGGCAAGACCGTGTACTCAAAATGCCCGTACCTGGTTCCGAATGCCATCTTCCATTCATCCCCGGATCGGATCCGGACAAGATTGTAGGCTCCACGGAGATCCAATTTGGTGAACACCTTAGCTTCTCTGAGCTTCTCCAGCATTTCAGGAATAAGGGGCAGAGGATATCGATTGCGCACCGTGATAGCATTGAGCCTACGATAGTTACAACAGAGTCTCAAATCTCCGGTCTTCTTTTTGACGAACAAGACCGGGGCAGACAATGGCTTAGATGAGCATCTGATAAAACCCCGAGCTAGGTTTTTGTCCAAAAAGTCTCACAATGCGGCCAATTCCGGGTCTGACATCGAATACAAACGACCCACAGGGAGTGGCGCGTCCAGAATCAAATCGATGGGACAATCATATGGCCGGTGTGGTGGCAATTGGCCTGCTTCTTGTTCACTGAACATGTCTGCAAAATCTGCTATGTCGGAAGGCAATGACACCCCGGGTGGACTCAGCAGCTGGCCTGCACAGACATGACAGGTGTGATCCACACATTGCAAGGCTGGAAAGATGACAAGGTTCTGGGACCAGTAGTTTATTGGGTCGTGTGCCTGAAGCCAAACCAAGCCCAAGACCACGTGGAAATGCAGGCCAGAGGTAATGTAGAACTGGATGGCTTCCTCATGAGCCCCGATGACCAGGTGCAAGGGTTGCATGGCGGCCTTGATAGGCCCAGACAGAAGCACCCGGCCGTCAATGGTGACCACAAGCATAGGAGGATATACTGGACACAGAGGGACCGCATACTTGGTCGCAAACGCCTCGTCCATGAAGTTCATGGTAGCCCCGGAGTCGACGAGAGCATGCGCCGGAATCCCCTGTGGACTACTGGATAGGACTATTTGGGATGCCAGGATCAGGTGTCAGGGAGGCCTGCAAGTCACTGTCTCTGAACATGGCTCTGAATTGATGTGCGCCTGACCCAAGATCTCCCTTAGGTCTGGCTTGGGGGCCTTTCCCGACAAATTGTTCTGGGTTTGGATGTAATTCCCGTAACTGACACCCCTCGTCTCTTCTTGGGGCAAAAGGCTGCCATGTGGCCAGGTTCCCCACAATAAAAACACAACCCCCCTAAGCGCCGTCTGTCTTTCTCCATTATTGACGAGCGGGGTTTGTCTGCACCTAATTCCATGGGCTCCTCCTGTGGAGTTGGAGTCTCACGCATGGCCGGAACGACCCTGTTCTCCTGGGACGTGCGGCGAATTCCCTGCCTCTGCAACCGAGCATCAATCCGGAGACACAGGTGGACCAACACGTTGAAATTCAGTGGCCTATCCACATGCACCAGCTCATCTTGCAATTCTTCCGACAACCCATCCTCAAATGTGTCCATGAGGGCTGCCTCATTCCAAGCCGAATTCTGGCTTAGTAGCCTAAATTCACTGATGTAGTCCTGCAAGGAACCCCGGCCCTGCTTCAGAGTCTTCAGACGTTGGGTAGCCGTCTCCGTCTTAATGGGGTCCTCATACATTAACCGGAGGTGGTCACAGAACCCGCTGAAGTCATCCAGCAAAGGGCTAGCCTGGACCAGCAGTGGCGTCGCCCAATGAGCTGCGGAGCCAGAGAGTAAGCTAATCATAAACCCCACTTTATCTCGGTCAGTGGGAAAATCCTCTGCTCTCAAGCTGATAAATAGCTGGCATTGTCCCAAGAAAGCTGGAAACATGGCTTGGTTGCCATCGAATTTATCAGGCACTGCAACCGAGCATTTCCTCTGAGGTGGGGGTGGATCAGGGTGAGCTTGAAGCTGTGCCACCTGGGCAGCCAACATAGCCACCTGTTGCGAAAGTTGCACATTCTCGGCATGTAGCTGCTCCATGGTGATGATTTTTACAGCTTTTGTTTTAAGGCAGGAAACAAACTGTTCTGTCCCATGATTCCAATGAATATGCAGACACAGGCTTGGCTGTCTGCCATGACTAATTACATAGATAAAGCCATCCCTTGGCTAGGAGCCTAGAAAGCTAACTTCAAGAAACCAAGATTAAACTTACGGAATGCTTTCTCAATGGCTAGTAAAATGGACTGTTGTTTCCTGCAAAGATTCCCCTCCCGTCGCTCCTCCTATAAACTCTTTGGGAGGAGCCAAAACCTTAGCCAGCTGTCCCTACTTCCTTCTATGACGTCTTCTCCACAGCTGTTCCTATCTCCTCTCAGCTCTACGCATACGCACATCAGGGACAACCTCCCTCTGTTCCTCTTCACTACTCCCTGACTCAGATGCCACCTGGTGGCCAACAGGCCTCTCTAATTCCTGCTCTGACTTCAAACACCCTCCAGAGTCTTCCTCATCCTCCAGAGCAGTCCCATAATAGTCTGAGCTGTCAGAGTCCACCAACAGCTCAGCCGGCCACTGCTGGGCCACAACACCTGAGCTTCAAAAGCCAACTCGCAGTTGTCCTCATATTATATTGTCCTTGAAATAGTAATGGAAGATGCAAAGAAATACCATTCAATCAAGTGCCAAATGACCTACCTACCTTTAGTCATTGCTGACCTCGGAGGAACCAAAATCCTTTTACTCCTGTTCTGCACAAAAGGAGAAACAAATAAATAACTAGTGTCTGTGTCCACAGTCTTAGTTTACGTTATGGGCATCTGTCTGATATTATGCAAAACAGTATTATGACAGGGTGCTGCAAAGCCTCCAAGCTACCTTTCCCTTTAAAAGACCAATGAAATAATACCATGCAAGTGAAGCCCTAGAACTGTCAACAGGGAGAAACTGGAGTTGCTTTCAACGGTAGAAGAAACTCCCTCTGCCTGCAAGTAAGTTGCAGATATTAGTTTTACTCTGGCTTCAGATATATTAAACAAAATTTCTTACCCACAGAGGTGGGACTACATAGAAGCAAAAGTTGCAAAAGTTTTTTGTGGAGGGGAACAAACGTTGCTTGATGCTGAAAATCATATTGCCTTGTGAGGAATTTAGGGAGTGTTTTAGATGCACCTTTGCTTATGGGTAAGTCTACATGGAATGTTTGCTTAGGTTTCAATGTTGTCTCATTTGAATTGCAGTTTATTGAACTTAAAATGTGGTCCACAGACCTTTCATATTGAATTGAGAATACAGCATAAAATGCATACCACTGGGGAAGGTTAGACATGATGAGCAAGATATATTTCAAGGAAGTTACCTCACCATTTAGATTATATTTTTCTGCTGAGAATCCGTTGGATAAAGTCCAAGGAGGAGAGGTGTTAAATGCCACCCGCATGCAGTTTCTATATATGTCCTTAAAATGAAACTGAGAATGAATTCAAAGTAAGTAATCCTGATGGGAATCCCATCCTGTTCCAGGATTGGAACTAGGATAGTTCCAAAATCATTTTTTCCCCCAACCCTTACGGTCATGTCCTATCATACATGATTTATGGGGTTGGTGAACTTCTGTCTACCTCTAGAAATTATTTTCAGTCTAGACTTTTAGATGATCTTCATGTGATCATGACTCAAAACTGGATTGTAGTAGTTAAAATGTTGGGTTAGAATGAGGAAGGTCTAGGTTCATCTTTAACCAGGGGCCAGTCATTATCTCTCAGCCCAATCTATTGCACAGCTTGATTGTTTGAGGAGAAACAAGAAGAAAGGATGCAATGTATATTAAGTTGAGCTCTTGGCTTTGGAATGGAGTATACACCTAACAAATAAGTATTTTAGTCTCTCGTGTGCAGCCAGACCATTTTTGACCATTTAATAAAATTCACGATTAAGGCAAACCATACAAACTATTCAAGTATAATTAGAATACGTAAAATAATTAAATACATAATTTTTATCAGGAAGCACTTGGGAAATCTCTGAATTTAGAGGAGATTTCTGGAAGTTGGCATAAATTCGTTTAGTTTGAGGTCACTCTTTGATTTCATGGACACTCTCTGGGAGCTGAGAATGGCTATTGAGAAACCCCTTAAAATTCTCCATCTTCTGTAGATTGCTGAGGAAGTCCGTATCATGAAAACTCGGGAAAAGGGTAAATTCAATTGAATGATGACTACCTACCCGTGGATGTCACTCCAATTGTTAGCAGTCAGATCACTATCTTTGTCATACTTTCTTTTAAACTTAGAAAAAAAACAGTTTTCGATTATAGCACCAGTTCCATCTTAATTTAATTATCTCAGATGCATTTTCTTTGTTGTTTTCTTTTTCTTATCACTAATTTCACTCTTTTTAAATTCTGTGTCATGTGGTTACACGCTATGGTCTTAATAACTTACTGAACTTTGAACTTGCTTTCATTTGCGTTGGAAGCACTGAAGTACTTCTGGGAAGGATTATCAAATGATATCACAAGGATTATCAAATGATATCACACTCCGGCCCTGCCGGAGCTGCTGGATGTATTAGCTGGATTGGCGGTTGATTTCCCCAGGTTCATGGTCCTGGGGGATTTCAATCTGCCTTCCATTGGCGAGACATCCGAGTCAGCTCGGGAGTTCATGGTTTCCATGACAGCTATGGACCTAACTCAGTTAATTCAAGACCCCACCCATAATGGGGGACACACGCTCGACCTGATTTTCGTCTCTGGGCAGTGGATGAATGATCTAGATTTAGGGGATATTTCTATTCAACCCTTGTCATGGTCTGATCATTTCCTCATCAGGCTTGACTTCCATACCGCTACCCCTCGCCGCAGGGAGGCGGAACCGACTAGATGGTTCCGCCCCAGGCACCTGATGGACCCCGAAAGGTTCCTGATGGAGTTTGGGACTTTTCCTGAATTCCTTGCTCACAACTCGACTGAAGCCCTAGTGGAAGCCTGGGATAGGGCTGCCGCTGGGGCTTTGGATCGTGTTGTGCCTTTGCGGCCTCTGACCTGGTGTCGATCCCAGATGGCTCCCTGGTTTACCGAGGAGCTCCGGGAGATGAAACGCTAGAAAAGACGCCTAGAGAGTGACTGGAGGGCCAGCCGGTCCGAATCTGATCGAACACTAGTAAGAATTCATATTAAATCCTACTTAGTGGCAATAGAAGCGGCAAAACGGCAATATTTTCCCGCTCTTATCGTGTCCGCAGATAACCACCCAGGCGCCCTGTTTAGGGTGACCCGCTCCTTACTTAACCAAGGAACTGGGGAAGACCCCTTGCAGGGTAGGGCTGAAGAATTTGTTCAGTATCTGCAGGATAAAATCGCTCAGATCCGGACAGGCTTGGACACTGACTGGGTAGATTCGGGCGAGCCGACAGGGATGAATCTTGAGGAGACAATCTGGGATGGGTTTGACCTTGTGACCCCCGAAGGCATGGACAGGATTATGGGGAGACTCAGTGCTGCCACTTGTGTGCTGGACCCGTGTCCCTCTTGGTTAGTTTCGGCTTCCCGGGAGGTGACACGAGGCTGGCTCCAGGCGATTACCAACGCTTCATTGAGAGAGGGGTTCTTTCCCACCGCCTTGAAGGAGGCGGTGGTGAGGCCCCTCCTCAAGAAGCCTTCCCTGGACCCAGCTTCTTTAGCCAACTATCGTCCGGTCTCCAACTTTCGCTTTGTAGCAAAGGTTGTCGAGAGTGTGGTAGCACGTCAGCTTCCCCAGTACCTGGATGAAGCTGTCTACCTGGATCTGTTTTAGTCGGGTTTCAGGCTCGGGTACAGCACGGAGACGGCATTGGTCGCGTTGGTCGATGATCTCTGGCGGGCCCAGGACAGGGGCTGCTCCTCTGTCCTGGTCCTATTAGACCTCTCGACGGCTTTCGACACCATCGACCATGGTATCCTACTGCGAGACTCGGGGTGTTGGGAGTGGGGGGCACCGTTTTACGGTGGTTCTCCTCCTACCTGTCAGATCGGTCGCAGTTTGTGTTGACTGGAGGGCAGAGATTGACCCCCAGGCGCGTCACTTGTGGGGTGCCCCAGGGGTCGGTTCTCTCACCCCTCCTGTTCAACATATACATGAAACCGCTGGGCGAGATCATCCGTGGTTTTGGGGTACGGTATCATCAATATGCTGATGATACCCAACTTTTCATCTCTACCCCAAACCACCCAAACGATGCCCTCGACGTGATGTCCCGATGCCTGGAGGCTGTGCGGATCTGGATGGGGAGGAACAGGCTCAAGCTCAATCCCTCCAAGACTGAGTGGCTGTGGTTTCCGTCATCCTGATTTGTACATCTTGTTCCATCTTTGACAATAGGGGGAGAAATTTTAGCCCCCTCAGAGAAGGCTCGCAATCTTGGAGTCCTCCTGGATACGCGGCTTAGTTTAGAAGAACACCTGACGGCCGTGACCAGGGGGGCCTTTTACCAGGTTCGCCTGGTACGTCAGTTGTGCCTCTTCCTGGATCGGGATGCTCTGTGCACAGTCACTCATGCCCTCGTCCTTTCTCGCCTGGACTACTGCAATGAATTCAAGTCCTGTCTTAGACATGAAAGCCAACTGAGTGACTTTGGGCCAGTCACTATCTCTCAGCCCAACCCACTTCACAGGATTGCTGTGAAGAAAATAGAAGGAGAAAAATTTATTTGGATATGTTCTCTCAGAGGTTATATTCTACCGGTTCGGACTGTATCGCTTGAACTGGTAGTGGAGGTGGTTCCACCAACTTACACCCGGCTCTATGGCATCCCATTTAGGCCCTTTTTTCACCCAAAGCACATGTACACACGCTCACATTTGCGAACCGGTAGGGAAGGGAAGTGTATACCACCCCTGGTTCATCCTCTTGGGTTGTTTGTAAAAATAAAGATTGGATGGGTGGGTGGATAAACAAAGAATTCCTTACCTACTACATGTTGCTGTAACTATGTATGCCTTCAATAAAACAGTCTTAACATAATACATCATAGTACAAATTATTGTAATTAATATAAAGCAATACTAAAATATCACTTTTTTATTTCTTTAATCAACTTTGTTAACAACATAGACACTTGATTTTTGTCTCTGGGCAGTGGATGAATGACCTAGATTTAGGGGATATTTCTATTCAACTCTTGTCATGGTCTGATCATTTCCTCATCAGGCTTGACTTCCATACTGTTACCCCTCGCCGCAAGGAGGCGGAACTAACTAGATGGTTCCGCCCCAGGCGCCTGATGGACCCTGAAAGGTTCCTGATGGAGTTTGGGACTTTTCCTGAATCCCTTGCTCACAACTCGATCGAAGCCCTAGTGGAAGCCTGGGATAGGGCAGCCACTGGGGCCTTGGATCGCATTGTGCCTTTGCCGCCTCTGACCCGGCGTCGATCCCAGGTGGCTCCCTGGTTTACCAAGGAGCTCCGGGAGATGAAATGCTGGAAAAGAAGCCTAGAGAGTGGTTGGAGGGCCAGCCGGTCCGAATCTGATCGAACACTAGTAAGAATTTATATTAAATCCTACTTAGTGGCGATAAAAGCGGCAAAATGGCAACATTTTTCCGCTCTTATCGCGTTCTCAGATGACTGCCCAGCCGCCCTGTTTAGGGTGACCCGTTCCTTACTTAACCAAGGAACTGGGGAAGACCCCTTGCAGGGTAGGGCTGAAGAATTTGTTCAGTATCTGCAGGATAAAATCGCTCAGATCCGGACAGGCTTGGACTCTGACTGGGTAGATTCGGGCGAGTCGACGGGGATGAATCTTGTGGAGACAATCTGGGATGGGTTTGACCTTGTGACCCCCGAAGGCATGGACAGGATTATGGGGAGACTCAGTGCTGCCACTTGTGTGCTGGACCTGTGTCCCTCTTGGATAGTTTCACCTTCCCGGGAGGTGACACAAGGCTGGCTCCAGGTGATTACCAATGCTTCATTGAGAGAGGGGTTCTTTCCCACCACCTTGAAGGAGGCGGTGGTGAGGCCCCTCCTCAAGAAGAGTGTGTGGTAGCATGTCAGCTTCTCCAGTACCTGGATGAAGCTGTCTACCTGGATCCGTTTGTCGGGTTTCAGGCCCGGGTACAGCACGAAGATGGCATTGGTCGTGTTGGTCGATGATCTCTGGCGGGCCCAGGACAGGGGCTGCTCCTCTGTCCTGGTCCTATTAGACCCCTCGGCGGGTTTCGATACCATCGACCATGGTATCCTACTGCGACGACTTAGGGGGTTGGGAGTGGGGGGCACCGTTTTATGGTGGTTCTCCTCCTACCTGTCGGATCAGTCGCAGTTCTTGTTGACTGGAGGGCAGGGATCGACCCCGAGGCACGTCACTTGTGGGGTGCCCCAGGGGTCGGTTCTCTCACCCCTCCTGTTCAACATATATATGAAACCGCTGGGCGAGATCATCCGTGGTTTTGGGGTACGGTATCATCAATATGCTGATGATACCCAACTTTTCATCTCTACACCAAACCACCCAAACGATGCCCTCGATGTGATGTCCCGATGCCTGGAGGCTGTGCAGATCTGGATGGGGAGGAACAGGCTCAACCTCCAAGAGTGAGTGGCTGTGGTTTCCGTCATCCCGATTTGTGCATCTTGTTCCATCTTTGATGATAGGGGGAGACCCTCTCTACATGGGCCTGCCCTTGAAGAGCACCCGGAGGCTTCAGCTGGTCCAGAATGCGGCCGCGCGGGTTGTCATGGGGGTACCTAGGTGCTCCCATGTTACACCCCTTTTAGGCGGCCTGCACTGGTTGCCGTTTTTTTCCCGGGTGCGATTCAAGGTATTAATTATGACCTTTAAAGCGCTCCATGGCTTAGGCCCAGGGTACCTGCGAGACCACCTACTGCCACTAGTAGCCTCCCACCGTCCAGTACGATCCCACAGAGTTGGCCTCCTCAGGGTGCCGTTAGCCAGGCAGTGTCGGCTGGTGACCCCCAGGGGGAGAGCCTTCTCTGTGGGAGCGCCTTCCCTCTGGAATGAGCTCCCCCCGGAGCTTCGCATAATCCCTGACCTCTGGTCCTTCCGACGCGCCCTAAAAAGTTCGCTTTTCCAGCAAGCCGGCCTGGCCTGTTAATTTTAATTTTAACTTATTTTAAATATATTGTTTTTTTTTAAAAAAAATCGGTTTGTTTTTTTGGATATGGATTTAATCTTTTTTTAACTTTTGGGATGTGTGTTTTTTAATGTTGTACGCCGCCCTGAGTCCTTTTGGAGAAGGGCGGCATGTAAATCCAAATAAACCAAACCAAACCAAACCGAACAAGTGCTCATGTGACACCCGGTTGGGGCCTCCTTTCATATTCCTGTTAAAGTGCTCACCAAAGTGGTACCTACTTGTTATCTACTTGTGCTTAAAGGTTCCCCTTGCACATATGTGCTAGTTGCTCCCGACTCTAGGGGGCGGTGTTCATCTCCATTTCAAAGCCGAAGAACCAGCGCTGTCCAAAGACATCTCCGTGGTCATGTGGCCGGCATGATTAAACGCCGAAGGTGCACGGAACTCTGTTGCCTTCCCACCAAAGGTGGTCCCTATCTTTCTACTTGCTTTTTTTACATACTTTTGAACTGCTAGATTGGCAGAAGCTGGGACAAGTAAAGGGAGCTCACTCTATTACGTGGCGCTAGGGATTTGAACCGCCAAACTGCCAACCTTTCTGATCGACAAGCTTAGTGTCTTAGCCACTGGGCCACTAGTGATTATTCACTTTCAAATTGCTAGGTTGGCAGAAGCTGGAACATATGATGGGAGCTTCTCCTGTTGCACAGTAGCACTTGGGTCTCGAATGTGGGCTTGCTGATTGTCAGCCCAGTGTCCTAACCACACAAACCACCACACTCCTACTTTGAACTGGTTGTTTGATGTGATGGGCAATTTTTCTTCAAAAGAAACTTATCTTGTCTTGCTGATTTTCTGACAGAAATATCTAAAGGACCACGCTGTTATCTGGAATTAAAAGACAACCCAGCTTCAGTTTGCATTTGTTGATAGACAACTTGCTCTGTGGGCTGGAGCAATAATCAAAAGTCGATGTGGTGACAGCTCTGAGAATGTATGGAATGTGCTACCCATATGGTTTTATTTTGTTTCTACCAGGCAGAATTCTGTGACTTGAACTTGGTGGCTCATGCTAATGGCAATTTTTCTGTTGACATGGAGGTTATGCGCAACGGCATCAAAGTAGTACGGTGAGTAGAAACATGGCACCAATCTGTAGCTTATTACGATTGTTCAGAGTGTTATGTACAGGTAGTTTTCGACTTACAACAGTTCCTTTAGTGACCGTTCCAAGTTACAACGGCACTGAAAAAAGTGACTTACGACCATTTTTCAAGTTGCAACCCTTACAGCATCTCCCTGATCACATAATCAAAATTCAGGGGCTTGGCAATTGGCTCATATTTATGACAATTGCAGTGTCCCATAATCATGTGACACCCCCCCCCCACCTTTTGCAGCCTCCTGACAAGCAAAGTCAATGGGGGAAGCCAGATTCACTTAAGAACCTGGTTACTAATTTCAGTGATCCACTTAACAACTGTTTGCAAGAAAAGTCAGGCATAGTCAGGCAAGACTCACTTAACAAATGCTTCACTTAACAACATAAATTTGGGCCTCAATTGTGGTCTTAAGTCGAGGACTACCTGTGTTTATGTATTGATTGTTCATTGGGCTTGAATGAATTTCAGGGGAAATACCGAGTTAGATTTTGTCTACTGAACAAACAATCTTTCATCTGGATGCTTAAGTAGTGTGTTTATTCAAGCCTATTATAGCACTAGAAGTTGGGGGACTTAAATGAAATTGCCAGTTACACAAATCTTTGCTTTTTATGTGTAATTTGCCCCTGTTGACCCAAGAGGAGAATATTGTTCCTCTTCCCAATATTTTCCTGATTACTGAGATTGTGCAGTAGAGTGCAGTGTTAGGATCCAGTACACTACAGAATGCAATTATCATCTCTAGAACTATAAAATGTACGCAGTGTATATGCAGTGCTACCATTGAAAGGTTATTGAAGAATCCGACGTTTCTGTGGGATTGTTTGACTTCCTAAATTATCTTATCTATCCCTGCAGCTATTCTTCTCTTTGCAGCTGTTTAAGCAGCATTTGAAAAATCAACCCTTAAAAATTGATGTCCTCTTGGGTTCTGCTTTTCCCCTGTGCTCTCCTGCCTCCAAGCTATCAAGCTGTCAGTGGTTCTCAACCCTTTCTTCACCACGGACCCCTTTAAATACTTTTTGTGGCCAGGGACCCCCCAAGACCTTAACTCAAGATTTAAATCATAGCATTTCTTCAAGCCTTCGCGTCCCCCCCCTGTGATGACATTGTGGCATCCCAGGGCCGCTGCAGTATGGGAGAGATGTATTTCTCCAGGTGGATTGCACGTAAATCCTCGTTATGTCCAACACATCTGGAAATTATCAGATTGGACAATGTTGAAGTAGATTGTTCATTAATAGTAATTTTAACTTACGATGAAGGCTTGCTATGTTCCCAAGTGGCGGTCTTTCTCAGCCCTAACTATTCAAAGTCTTTAAAAAAAATGAAATGTCACAGATGCTAAAAATGGGACTTTCTTCTGCCTTTAAACAATTGCTGAACCAATTTACTGTGTGACCCTTGGTTCTTTTATATGCTAAGGGTCTTGGTGAACACTTAGATAAGCCACTAAATGAAGGGTAATGGAAGCTTCAGGGTTAATTTTGCAAAAATAAACCTCAGATGTGGATCCTTTATTCAGGGCTATGGGATGGGAAGTATGAAGCTTTTCACTTTTTTCTCTCATCACATTCTTAATCTGAATTTTCTGTCTGGACTGTCTCCCCTTCCCCATCCCCCGACACATCTGGTATTATTTGCACTAGCATGTTTATACTGGCAGATCATTCCCCTAAGTAGACATGGATGGGTTTATAAAGTCATAAGGAAGCAGTTTCAGCTTAAAGGGATTTTATTTAATTTTTAATCTGGAGCAAGAGGACAAGTCTTCCCATCTTGAACTGGATTGGTTCCCTACACCGGCAGATTTTAGTCTTGTGATTGACCTCTCACAGAAAGTTCCCAAGTAAAGTTTGTTTTCTTTAACACAAGGGTTGTGTTTTGAAGTACACATACAAATGCATACACTCAGATGACACAGTGTTCTTGTACTCCTTTATTCAGACTTCAGGATGAGTGGGATCTCAGCAAATGTACCAAAGACGAAATCAGTAGATAAATCCTTCAGACACAATACATTTAATCAGTGGTGGGATTCAAATAATCTAACAACCGGTTCTCTACCCTAATGATTTCTTCCAACAACCAGTTCACCAAACTGCTCAGAAAGTTAACAATCGGGTCTCTCGAAGAGGTGCGAACCGGCTGAATCCCACCACTGCATTTAATTCAATCAGTTATTCTGTACATTTGTTAAAATGTCTGGATAAATAAAATGGTTTTATCTACTTGGTTTCTAAAAGTTGGTGGCAGATCAAGCTATCTGAATACCATTGGTGCAGCACATAGATACATCCATCTTTGTTATGTCAAATCTGACAGAGTCTCAAATGGGACACGGCCCAGAGACAGCAGTGAAAGTGTTGGAAGAAGCCTTGAGCGTGTATGCTCTGATAATTGCTGGGAAATTTCTACTAGAGCTTGACCACCCATGAAGATTGAATTGTGATGGCAGAATAAACAATGCACTGTCTGGAAATTAGTATAGTCTCTGAACACATAGTTATTGTTTATCCCTGAGCTTGAGAATGTGGCAGCCTTGGGTTTTAATGAGTAACCATTTCATTTTCCTCCAGCGACTGAGGAAATGAGACCAACTTGAATCAAGACTAATAGACTGCTTAAAACACACGGGTACTTTAGAAAGCTGTGAATTTCCTTTGTTTTGTATGTTAATATGTTATTCTATCTAACCCCACAGAGGTTCTATAGCTCTCTCTGTGGCAATAGAAGATCAAAGGAAAGTGAACATGTTGAGTAAAAGGGTTTGATTTAGGCACCTAAAATGGAAGCTCTAGATTAAGAAGTAGGTTTTCTGGACAAATGCATTAGATTCTTTATCCTGCCTCTCCTTCCTTTTCATATTCACACTTTCTCTTCCAGGAGTCTGAAACCGGACTTTGTCCTGATCCGCCAGCATGCCTACAGCATGGCTCGCGGTGGAGACCATCGTGGCATTGTTATTGGCTTGCAGTATGCAGGCGTGCCCAGCGTCAACTCTGTGCATTCTGTGTACAACTTCTGTGACAAACCTTGGGTGGTGAGTGACAGAAGATGATAATTGAGGGAGGAACCAGATGGCACTGTACTGTAGATTTTGTATGAGAACTTTACATAGAAAATTTAACATTGGAAATTAAGGAACATACAGTACAAGGTGGAGGACCTGGCCCCATTTCTTTATTTTGTGCACAAGAGGTAGTTGGGAGGGCTTACTACATTTCACTAATTTAGTTTTAAGCTGCTTTTAGATATTGTACAATGTTCAAATACAGTTATTCATCATCCCTGCAGTTAAAGAAACAGTTAAACAACAGCTTTCCAACAAGAGTAGGTAGCAATTTAAAAAAAAACAGCAAGGAATGTCAACTAATTAAAACGTCGGAGTAAACAAAAGTGCTGAAATAATTGCAGTGTTGTATTAGCTACACTTTCTACAGAAAAGGTCTTTCTCTTTGTCATCGCCTAATCTATCCAAGATGTCAACTCTCCCAACTCATAGGTAAGTTAGCTTAGAAGACACGATCCTAGAATTAACTGCTTCCCAAACTCTTCATGTATTTAAAAGATAGGCATGAGTGGCACCATAAGTTGGACCTGGTCCTGGACGGAAATGAGTAAGACTATTTTTCTTGGTTGAGTGAGTTATGAGTCATGCTGCATTCCACATTAGCAGAACCTTTTAGCTTGTCTTTGAGGACAGCCCATGGACTAAGTATATTTAAAAAATGGCCAAGTCATGCATGTCTAGGCTGGCTGTGTAATATGTCAGCACCTTCCTAAGAGTCAGCTGTTACCGATGATGGTGGATATTGTGTAGGATTTCTGACATTTGCAACATGTTCTGCTAATAGAAACTTTCATGTTCAGGCTCGAGTAGAGGGAAGGAAAAGGGCAGCGGTTGCAAAGGGAGGGAGGCGATATAGTTAAGTTAACCTTGTGGAAATAGATTTAGAAATATCATCCTTGTTTCTTACTGCACTGTCTCTCCAATAGTTTGCCCAGATGGTCCGCCTGAATCGCAAGCTCGGTCCGGAAGAATTCCCCCTCATTGACCAGACATACTATCCCAATCATAAGGAGATGGTAAGTCAGACTGGCATGTGGAAGGCTGAGGATCTTTCTGATTATGTGCTGAGTACATCCTGAGTTCTCTAGCCCCTTTAATAATTAATAGCCATTTCTGAGCTGGACCATTGAGGATGAAGATGTGATTTTCAGATATAAAACATATCATAACCATTCCTTCTTAGCCAGCATGTCTTCATTTTTTTGTTCAATGATGAGTCATGCATGACAAGGCTTGACTTCTGAATGAAGTGGCCATACTTCATTCTGCACTTAGTTTGGGTTATTAATCCTCTGTTCAGGGTCAACATGACTACAAAAAAGGACATTGACTGCATTTGGGCTTCATGTTAGAGCTAGTGTTGGAATGAAGAGCCAAATGGCAGTGGATACTCTTCTCTAAGGAAGAAGCCCATGAGATATGTACACACTCATATCCACAATTTTCCTATCTATTTTGTTACAAACGTATTATTTACCAGCAATGTTTTTTCATGCGTCTTCTAAGGAAAGACTTCATCTACTGTACTGGAGGTGGAGGTGTTGCCAATAATGCTTGCAAGAAATCATTTTTCTTCTTAAAAGGTGATGAAATTACTTTTCTCTTAAAGGTAAAAACATCTTGATAATTACGTTCATTAATGTAACAGACAAAAGATTAGTTTAATGAACGTAGCATAATAACTAACATAATGTAAAGTAATATATTGAACAATAATTCTGGGTACAAAGGCTCAGATTGTTTAGATTGCACTTTGCTGGTAAACCGTCCCTAAATATGGACCCGCTTAATTTGTTTCAGTATGCAATACTTACAGTATTTTTGAAGTATAAGACGCACCTTCCCCCCCAAAGAGGGGCGAAATCTGGGTGCATCTTATACACTGAATACAGCATTTTGGTCTACCGAATCCCCCCACCTCTCTGCAAAATGGACGTGCAGAGGGTTTGGGAGGCTTGCAAAGTGCTCCTGGGGGCTGGAGAGGGCAAAAAGAAGCAAAAAAATGGACCATTTCCCCCCCTCCCCCCAGCCCCCAGGAGCACTCTACAAGCCTCCCAAAGCCTTTTGTTTAAAAAATCGCCTTTTTTTGCTCGTTTCTCCCCCCCAGCCCCCAGAAGCACTCTACAAGCATCCCAAAGCTCTGCATGCCCCCCCTTTTTTTTACAAAAAAAACCCGAAGTGTGCAGAGGAGATTGGGAGACCTGCAGAGTGCAAAAACTTTTTTTAAAAAAATTACCTCTTCAAAATCATGATGCGTCTTATAGTTCGAAAAATGTATTATTATTCTCATTTATAATATTTGTGATCTCTTTTTCCATCTTAGCATCCCCTGGAGGTTAATTTACGCTTGTGACCTAGCAACCCCTTCTCACAGCTTCATTCCTGCTTTCCATTCAGTTCTTTCTATTGTGAGGCATAGGCAGAGAGTTTAAAACCAATATAATCCTGGTATAATTCTAAAGCACAGTGATGAAAACCAAGCTGTAGAAGGTCAGTTTACAATTTCAAGGAATGTCCTTCTATTTGAAACTCTGCAGATCAGCCCTTGCCCTCATCGTGGCTTGCCTCTGTCTGTGATCACTTCTGAACTGCCAACAAGCCGCATATTACTACAGTTACATCTTAAACAGGTTCGGAAGCGGACTAAGGTTCAAAATAGGCATCAGTGTTCTCAGAAGTAATATAATATCCAAACAAAGGAGAGGTTATTTAAAGAGTACTCCTTGTAGTTATTTTCAAAGGGCAGAATAAATTTGTGTGGTCTTGGGATGCAAAGGGTGATTTGGCCAAACGGCATTTCCCTTTCTTATCCTCTTCCTTTCTATAGATAGCACTCTTGGCAGGAACTCAGTCATTCCTTAAAATACATACTTTTCTGCTCTTTCTTCTAAATCCTGTACGTGTGCATATTGCAATCCTGGGACCTTGCGGTTATTCAGTGATAATGGCTCAAAAATACTTTTCCTGTGCTTAGAGGTATGCTGTTGTTCATGACAGCTTCATGTTTCCACATTGGATATCTGACTGAGCTGTGCAGCTTTGAAAGATGGTTTCTTTACTCCTAATGTGGAATAGTAAATTCAGAACACCCAGACAGGAAGAAAGACTGGGGACTAGAGTTGTAGGGGAAAACTGGAAGACCCTCTGGAGGCTGTTTTGCTGGCTACTGAAAACTTCCTCTGTTCCTTTCGAGAAAATTATCCACATACATTCTAGGGTTTCCCCCCCCCCCATTAAAACATCTAAAAATGTTCCCTTGGGTTTTCCTTAGAGCAGTGATGGCGAACCTTTTCGCCATCGAGTGCCGAAAAGGGAGCGCACATGTGTGCGCACATCACTGAGTGCCGAAAAGGGAGCATTTTGCATGTGCTCTCACTCGTCTGGGCCGCGACCAGGAAGAGGAGCTGGCTAGGGGGCATGCACACACTGGAAGATGAACGTCCGGTTTCCGGGGTGCATATGTGCTGGCCGGCACGCATGCTCACGCTGGAAAATGGAAGACCAGCTCTTCTGGTTTCTGGCACTGTTGCATGCTCAAAGGCCAGTTGATCACCATGTGCGCATGCACGCCAGAAACCCGGAAGAGGAACGGGTGATGCCGCTCGTGCCAGGCAACATGGTTCCGCATGCCACTTCGGGCATGTGTGCCATAGGTTCGCTGTCACGGCCTTAGAGGAACTACTGTGTCCTACTGTAGAGGCTATTGCTACTGACTTGGCAGAACCAGTACAGAACTTGAGCAAGCTTAATTGTTGGAATTGGCATTTATTTAAAAAGAGACAACTCAGATAGAAACGGAGGGATTGTCAGGGAGAGGAGTACCACTCCAGAGTCCATAGACGTTTACTGCCTCAGGAGGCGAGACTTGCGAAGGGACCCAGGTCCTTGGGCACTCAGGGATTGCCAGGTGCAGAAGTTAGAGCTCTCAGATCGTGGCAGGCATGCCAGGCGTTTGGTCTGAAGACCATCCCATATCCGGGACATGATCCCATCTGTCCATAGGCACTGGTTGTCAGAAGAGATGAAACATGGCATGGAAAGGCAGGACATGACCTATTGAAAGAACGGCAGGAGAACACAAGGACAGTGTGAGGGAGCTGTTCCTCTTGAATATCATATAATACGCCAATACCACATCTCTTAATTTCTTAATCCTACTTTGCTGTAATCTAGGACAAGCAGTGTTGGAGAATTTGTTCTAATTTTAATGTATGCTTTGAACTGAGCAAGGACTGAAGGACAGATGACATTGGCTGCATCATTTCTATATTTGTTTACAACCAACACTCAGGCAAAAGGCCCTTTTAACCCCATCTTCCCAAGTCACTTCACCATCAATCCCATAATTCATTATTTACCAGAGCAGGGTTGCTCCTTTCCTTTTATCCTGTGCCTCTGTGTGGATGGACAATTGATTCTATATATGACAAACTGCATCTTTGTAATCTTCCCTTCTGCCTTTTTAAAATTGCAAATACACCCACTATTATCCTGCTTTATCCTTCTAGCTTTCCAAGAGACTAGAAGCTTTTGCTTCTTATTGGTTGTCAAGAAGGAAAAATCCTTTGGATCCAGAATGGAAATTCAGGGTATTAATCATTTTGTAGGCTAGTTTAAAAACAAATTCTATCAAAATCTGAATGAGAGTTGTGATGGGCAAGCACCGAAAACAAAATTTTGTTCCAAATCTCTTCCTCCCAATTTTTTTTTTTTGGAAGAGATTGGTCTCTTATCTTCCACCTTAGTCATGTGCATGGAAATCTTGGGAACCCTGTACCATTATCTATTCTACATGGATTACATCTGTGGCCTGACTAGCTGAATTGCTAGATAAAGCTATAAATACAGATAGCCTTTACCAGCCTGATGCCCTCCAGATGTGTTTGACCTCAATCTGCATAATTTCCCAGCTAGCATAACCAATGACCATTATACCCGGAGGCTTTCAGAATTGTAACCTTAACCAAATGGAGGGCTTTAGGCAGAGGAAAGTTGGATAATGAGCTATAATTTCAGCTTTCAGGACAAGAAAGAACTGTCTGTGTGTGTGTGTGTGTGTGTGTGTGTGCAATGTTTTTTTGGCTAGCCTGCAAATCTGCCTGCAAGCATTTGCTTCTGCTGTCAGATTATCCCCAAAACAGATTATTTCCTAGACCCAGACACTCACTGTGCAGTTGCAGCCCTTGCTGTATTCAAGACTCAACCCTCTTTTCTGCGCAAGAGAAAGCTGAGACCATGGCTGGATGAAGGAACAGGCTGTGATCATGACACGATTGCCATCCATCATCCCTGTTGGCCAAGAAAGAGAGAGAGAGAGAGAGAGAGAGAGAGAGAGAGAGAGAGAGAGAGAGAGAAATTAAAACAGGGAATATAAATACTATATCCGATGCATTAGTTGCAGATTTGACTTTTATAATAAAGCTTTGGCTTGCTGAGTAGCCTGCAAATATATTATATTGTACATCTTCACCACCATAAATGGAGCACTATATATAGTTTTTCTCTTGCAGGTATGGATAATGAAATTAAATGTGGCTTCCACTGTAAGACAAATTCTTTGCCAAAAATTTGTAAATTTGGTCCCCTGAATGAATAATGCATGTGGAGTTTTGGAGTTGGTGGGCTTCTTCCTTTGTTGGTATTGTGTTGACTTACTAAAAGGAGAACTATATAAAATATCTTTCCTGTTCACTCCAGATATTTTATTAAAGCTTTATTCTTTAATATGCCAAAGGCAAAAATTGAAGCTAAAGATTAGCTTAGATTTTAGTTAAACATTGGGGGAAAAGATGCTTTAACAGTATGGGTTACTTGATAGTGGAAGTAGGAGGGGAGTCACTGGAATGGTTTAACCGAAGACCAGACAGCTATGACCTAAAAATGAGATAGTTCTAACCTGTATTGCAGATTCTTTGTTAAACCAGAATATAGATTAAATCAAGGTTTCTTCCAAAATTTGAGACAATGTGACATCTTTTTTGAATTAACAAAGTCTGAAACACACTGTGAAATCAAATCCCACACCATTCATATGTGCACATATATTTCTGTGCATTTAGTGTGGGGGTTAAAGCATCTGTGATAGGTAATAAAGTTTTGTGTTCTGTATCTTGGGCAATTAATTGTGGATTTAAATTTCTCATTCCCACAAAACAAACAACAGACTTCTGCTTTTCTTTCCCCCCCACTGAGAGCAGAAACATATTGTTTTGAGTTGTTTGTTATAAGCAGCTTTGAGGTCAGCCTTGGCAGAACCACTCACTATGGGGTAAAACTGTTCCTGGACTGTGTCATTTCAGACCGCAGGTGGGGGCTTAGTTTTGAATGCTTGGTTGAAAAAAATTCACTGCACACAAAAAGTAGATGTTAGAGAGAAAAGCTTTGGCCTGGCCTAGTTTTTCCATGACGTGCTGGTTTTCCAAATGTAAGAGGTGATTGTTTTTCTTATGGGAGTAACTCTCTAATACTTATCGTTGCAACCAAAATACATTTTCTTGAGGTGATTGCCTAGATTATATGACAAAATTTTAAATAAATGGTATGAATGAAAACAGTCCATAATATAAAGAATGCCAGCAAAATGGGGAGGACTAAAAAAAGAGCTAAATTTTGCAAGGAGCTGTGGACTTCCTGTTAGGTTCTCTGTCTTGGAGACATGCTGTGCTTCATCTTATCAGTTTAATATTTCTAATATAATAAATTTGGGACAATATAACATCTTTTTTCAATTAAATGTCTGATATGCACTGTAAAATGGCAATTTAAAAAAAAACAAAAGTCTTTTCCAGTTCTCTATGAAATGTTAAGCTTTATTTCGCCATTGAATTATAGCCTCAAAAGATTGGCAAACGTTAGGTACTACTAAAACTGAAACCAACTGTGAATAGTTGGGTCTTTCAGATACTCTAGTTTTAAATTATCTGTGTGTGTGTGTGAGGGGGGGGGGGAGTCACAATTCCCTCCTCTTCCTTTTAAACTAGGTATAACAGATTCCTTTAGTTTTTTCCTCCCATAAGAACATTATAGCCTTGTTTTGAGACATTTCGCATCATGCTCAAAACTATTTTTTATTAAGCATCCAAAACAAAACTCCAAATTCTTTAGCTATGGGATATTTTACTGATTTTCAAACTAGGGCCCATGAAGTTATATAACATGCCATACCATAGTCCTTAGTAAATATATATATACCAGGGGTTATAACACAAATACATACCTATTTCCCTGGCTCAGCTGATAAGGAGGAGAGCCTGTGCTTAGTGGCTAAGACATCTGCCTAATATGTAATACAGCCCTGGTTCGAATCCCAGTAAGGGTATGGTTAGCTGATGAGAGCTATATATATATTTAAATATATATATTTAAAAACCAGCTTTTAGCTAGTTTAAAAATCTTGGAAGATTGTCACAATCTTGTTAGCTTCTTGCTATTCTTGCCTGAGATTTCATAAGATTTAAGCTGCAAATACCAACATTTTATGAGATTTGGCAAACTTAATGATATTTCACCTATTAGTATTATTAAAGAAATTTTGGAACCTTGTGACTGTTACCAATGGGATTCATGTGTGTATTTGGTTCCTGCCTATGCTAGGTTACTGATCTTGACTGTATGTGCTAACCCTCAAAAATGTATGATAATGCTATAGGCCTATGCAAAGATTAAAAAATAAGAATGTCTGAATTTGTTTTCAGTTTTCCTGGTCTTAGGGATCATTCTGTACCTGCAATGACGTATTCTTCCCCTTTGAGTGGGCCCTTGTGTTCATAACCACAGAGGCTTTCCATAGCTGGAGTGTAGAGAAAGCGGACATCTTGCATCTCTTCTGGGCCCTTGTATACCTGGAGAAACAGAAGAGCAGGAATGTGTACAGGGATGGAGGAAAGAGGGAGAATTATTCAGACCAGGAAGGGACTACCATGAGGGGAAAAAAGAAAGTCAAGGCTGCTACTTGATTTGAGGTTTTCATAACCCTACCAGAAGAATTTAGATTGTATCTGCCAGGCTAGAGTTCAAATCTAATTTAGTATAAGCTGATTGAACCAACGGATATCAACCAGTTTTTCATTTTCTTAAAGTATGTGAAGACCAAAGGCACGCTTGAGTAACTTTAATTGGATACCACCATCTTTTTTCAAACTTAAGCAATTATGGAGGAATGAGATAACAATACAATAATCAGAATCCATGAAATTTACAATGAAAATTGCAGAGTCGAGGACTTTCAGATAAGGATAACCAGTGAATTTTGTTTCATATTATTTTACAAACATATTTGTGTCTTAGAACTTTTGAATAATACGTTATAAAAAGAATCTTCAGTTAACTGTCTCCTTAAAGGAAGCTTTGGGGGAAGCTATCAGTGGGTCCCTTGGTTTCTTTCAACCATGGAAACTCACTTGGTAATTTTGGACCAGTCACAATCTCTCAGAGTAAGTTACTTCCCAGTCTTGTAGTGAGGTTGCAGAAAGAGAAGGCAATACTTATCACATAACTAAGAGGAAGTGCTTACCTTGGTTGTTTTGATTTCATGGCGTACCCACCACACAGGTTCTCCCACAGAAATGTTCACGTGCTGCTTGCTGACACTCACAAATTTGCCTCTGATCACTACAAAAAAAAAAGAGGTGGCAGGTAACATCTTATTTTCCCCGATTCTATCATTAACTGTTAGTTATTTCTTTGGTTTTAGGTGAAGGATTATTTGTGATCCTTTAAATTCCTGGTACCTCAGATACAACTCCTGGCTCGATTTAGTCAGCTTGAAAGCCTTAAAGTTAAATTTCTGCCTGGTATCCCTGAATCCTTGCTATAAAATGATACACAATTGCCTGGGTTGGGTCAGTGGTTGACCTTCAGCTTTTTATTTTGGGTGATTTTGAAATGATTGTAGAGAGCAGGCAAGGGGCTCTTATTAAGAAATCTCTGGATTCTTTTCAGGATTTAAAGATATCCACTACACAGATTCTCATACAATGAATCTGGAGTTATATTATCAGCTATTTTGCGGGGGGGGGGGCATTGAGAATTATTCTGTGACCCTACAGTTCTCAGAAAGGATGGGAAACACGTCTCTGTCTTTTTTCCTCACCACCTTCCCAAAATAGGTTTTGAGTACTACATCCTAAGTTTGTGTGGAGATGGTATATGATGGTGAAGGACTTGATTTCAGAATGAAAAGCCAATCTGAACTCTTCCCTGCAGACCACTCAAGGAGCTAGTGCACAAATACCACTTCAGTAATTGGTAACAAGAATAACAAAGGACATTAAATAGATGAAAACACGTTTACATGTATCTCAGCTCTAACAACACAGCCACAAACATCTTTTTCCACAGCAGTATCTTTCAGTTAAGTTAATTTGAACTTTCAGTTATCTATTGCTGAGTGTACAGTAATAAAGCCATGGGCGAATTGTCATCAGTCCAAAGAAAATTACAGGAGAGGAAAGATGTGAAGAAGTAATCTGTCTATCCCTCAACCCATGCCTTTCACGAAGTTCCTTTCTGTCAAATTTTCTATCTAGTTCTGCAAGAATGTGAAGGAGCAAAATTGTGGGGTTCCTTCCTTTTTCTTCTCTCAACTCCTCTAAACTGTGGCTCACTATGTTTATGTGTGCTATGCTAACCACATTGTGTTGTGAATTCAGAATCAGAAAACCATAAACTGGTATAGTGCTATATTGTTAGGTTATGTTTGGGAGAAAGCAGAGCTCAGGTATAAAATACCTGCTTAGTATGCAGAAGATTCCAGGTTTAAAATTCAGTTATCTCTAGCTAAAAGAATCAAATGGCAGGTGATGGGACTGACCTGAAGAATGTAAAGTTATGTTTGAACATCATGCTAAGCTGTAGCAAATGTTTGTTATAATTGCAAACTGAATGCATTCATTCCCATATATTGTTTTCCTCCCATCTCTACCACATGGCAATATATTCTGCTCTTATTTGTTTAGTTGTAAGGATGCCAAAAGGCTACTGTTTCAGGACATCTGTGAACCTGTATTTTGTTTTAAAGTAGCTTTACCTATATGAAACTATGCTTTGATAGGCCTTTCCTAAATGACTAATTCTTAGCTGCAATGGGACACTACTTGAGGGCATACACACAATATTTTTCTAATGAAAAAACATGTGAATGTAGCCAGAACTGGTCAGAATAGTTAGCATGGGGATCTAGTCTGACTCTGAACTGTAATAAAACTATAAATTTGTGTTATAATTTAATATCAGTTTGTTCTAATTTAATATCAATGTGACCATCTGGAAGTTCACGGCATGATTCTGAATATCATCTCAGCTCCCCCATCAGAGTTATTGTCTGGATAAATTGGAGGAAAGGAAAACTGTAGCTGCTGCTTTGAGTTTATGGGGGGAGGGCAGGATATGAATTAAGAGACAGATATACAAAGAACCAGAGATTACCTATCCTTGTGCTAAAGGCATTAAAACAGACTGAGTAGGTATTTCATTACCCAGAGGTGAATGTTTATACTTGTTCTTTTTCCAGCTATTTCTCTTCTTCTTGCCTGAATGTTACGTAAAACCCAGGCATTTTTCAATCAATGAAAACAAAATTGAAAAATCTCAAAAGTTTAAAAAAATGAAGCCAAAACGGTTGAATAGAAAATATTTTGTGCATTAGAATTGGACATACAGATTAAACTTGTCCATTTGTTTGTTTTAAATTTTCTACTAAGAGATATTCTAACCTGGTAAATAATGAATTTCTAGAAATATGTGGATTGATTCCTTTGAATAAAGGAAAGGTAGTATAGATTATATTTAAGAGCACCTTATAGGAACAGTGCTAAACATCTGTGATTTGTATGTGCATAATATCATAGTACTTAATAAGATTTCAAAGGAAATAACTTCCTATATTTAGATATTTCCACAAACTGGCAAGATAGATAAAACCTCAGTATTCCCTGATACACAAACAACTTTCCATTCAGACTACCAATTTATTTAGCAAGGTTGAGAGCCATCTCCTCTGCCTTTAACAATCGCCTGATCTGTATAGCCCAGCAAAAGAAAGTTTTCTGGTATATATAAAATTTTAGGGTGGGGGTGGGGGGAATGGCATAATATCTATACTAGACTGCTATGGAAAATTACAGAAATTCTGCCAGAAAGAGGGGGGGGGGGGGAATCTGGCAATCTTATTTCAGTTGTAATAGGCTGAGGAGTTGATGGGTAGAAATCTTCTCCGCCTTTATTCTTTGGAAGTATTCCAAAGTAATAAATTTATAGCCGTTCTAAAAGTCCTTCAACCTCCCCTTCCTATAAATGTGAACATTATGGCTACAAATCATGATCATTATGTATTATTTCTAGGACCAGTGATGGCATGTTTTTCAGTGCCAGTTGCTGGGTAACAAGCATAGAGATTCTTGTGGGTTTTTGAAGGCATCTAGTTAAATACTATAGGGCTCAAAATGCTGGCTTTAACAGACGGTTACAGACAGGTAGTTTATCTAGCAGAACTCCTGTTCTGTCTTTTGTTTGCTAGAAATCACAAGTGTTTTGGGTAAGAGGAAGGAGATGAGACATCAGTTTTGCCAATTGCAATCCCATTTGTTTTTGTTTTTTTCACCCAATACTATTTTACAGCTTTTTTTTTCCCCACAACCTTATTCACCCCAGGAACTAAGAGGGTCACTAAGTCCAACCATTTGCTGATGGCGAAAATAACTATTTGTCTGATAGGTAGTCATTTAGACCAGGGGTATCCAGCCTTGGAAACTTTAAGCCTGGCGAACTTCAATCCCTGGCCAACTCCCAGGCTTAAAATTGCCAAGGTTGGAGACCCCTGATTTAGACAACCGGGGAAAAAAAACGAGAGCGGAAGAATTTGCTACTTTCCAAGGGAAACTGTTCCACTATCAAGCAGTTTATGCCAGCAGCTCCTTAGAAAGTTATTACTAATGATTAGTTAACATAGCTTGTAATGTAATATGAAGCCATCAATTTAATCTACTGTGTCCTTCAGGGTGGCTAAAGATTAAAAGACCCTAATTATTGAGAAAATTTTTCTGTATTAGGAACCGCACACAGACATACAGACGCACACATGACTTTACAACTTGTAAGTATATAGCAGATCACAACGAAATTTATAAAAGGGGGATAGATAGCAGATTGATAGGCTACAGCAGAAATGATAACTTTAGAGAATGAGATAAGACACAGGAGAGAGAACGGTTGAATTTTTATTACTGTGTCTATGATTCAGGCACTCACCCATATCAGCATTGCAGTAGGCAGACTGAGGATGTCTAGGGGCACAGGAACAGGCTGCGGTTGGATCTGCCTTCAGACTGAGGAGAAAAACGCCAACCACAAGGAATCTGCACATTTTAGAATCCATTTTGAGGCGAGGAGAGAAGTCACTCAGACGCAGCCTGCAGGACAGAGACAAAGTGTTATTCCAGGAGAAGAAGCGGCAGGAAATGAAGGGGTGTGAAAAGAAACATCAGCTATGAAGTACCAGTAGAAACTCCTGGACTTGGGCAACTGTTGGTTTCCCTCTTTATAGTACAGCTGGGGACAAGGAGGGGAATTCCTTACTGCCTGGATGAACACAGCTCTTTGTGTTTTGTGTTATGGGCTGGGCCGGCAGGGCAGGACCTAAATTGAGGGTTAGATGACTGAAGGAATGAGCCCAGTGTGAGGAAAGACTCTGGTTTCATTTTGCTCAATTCATTTACGGTGGCCTCTTCATACAGGAAACACCCTCTACCACCACCCGGCACAGCCTGGGATATTTACTTGAAAGAAAAAAAAGCCTTAGCAGAGCTCGGGGTGACAACCTGGCTGAACAACCATTTCTAACATCAAGCTGAAATTTCAAAAAAAGTGGAGAGGTTACAGAGGGATCCCCTTGAGGTGGTAAAGAGAATCTAGGGAGGACTTGGTGTGTTGCAAAAGAACGGCCCTTCGCCTCACCTTTCTCTCTGTTGCAGTCTAGGCGTCTCCTGCCACTTCAAGGCTGCAGCTCCCGGCCCATCGGGTTGGTATTTAAAGCTCACCCCGCTTCCCCCATGACTCCCCCTGCTTTTCCTGTCCTATCTGCCAAGGAGGCGTGACTGATCCAGCCTGCGGTTTTTAGCAGAGAGCCAACCATGCCAGTGTGGGGTGATCCGTGCCTTTAGAAACGGGGAGGAAGGAGCAGGATTAGCAACTTCAGAGGGAAGAATTTTTCAGGAAGTTTTGGATTACTCAACTGAAAAAGAGAGAGAGGGCGATGATGGCTTAGAAGGCTGTCTTTGAAGGGGAGGCAATTCAAAGGGTGTCCAGTGGGTGGCACTATAGAAATGGTTCCCTCTCAGAATGTCAGCCTTATTAAACTGCCATAGATGGCATGGTTTAGGCATGTTATTTCGCACTTGTTTTTTTTTAAAAAGAATTTTATTGGTTTTTAAACATTTATGGGGAAAGGTAAAAGGGTACATAGAAAATTTTGGCAGCTCCCGTGCTAGTGGTAGAAATCCCCCCAAATCTCACAATTTTTACAATGTTAAAGACAACGTATAAAAGATAAGCAAAAACAGAATCTTGTTCTACATTATATCAACCATGCGTTCAATTATCTCTCTTTTTGTCACTTTCTAGTATATCAACAATTACAATAATATTTCAGTTATTTTGCACTTGTTACCTGATTGCTCTTGCCCGTTTTCTGCCCGTTTTCTCTCTTTTGACAGCTGCATCCAGGTAGCCAAACGGGGCAGAGTCAGTCAGTGAGAGATTAACAAGCCAGCCTATGGTTTGAAGGAAGGAGAAGCTTTTCAGACAAAATGAACGTACTGAAGTTATGGTATACAACATGAACAGGACGGGACTGAAGAAATACTAACAGTGGGATGGGATGGGATGGGTAGGCATGGAGTAGAACAGAACAGAACAGAATAGAATAGGCAGATTATGCAACTTTATGAGGGCTCTGAATTTTCCATTTATTAAATCATATAAAACTTGCACCTTCTATCAATGGTGGATTGTTTTATTGAAAATATCATCTCACCAGCTAAACTGGAGATTCTCAGTCATCCAGGTCATGGTTGTCCAAGAGGTGCTTTTTCAAGAGGCAACTGGACTTTCTTGTTTTTCTTTGAAGACGTTTTGCTTCTCATCCAAGAAGTTTCTTCCGCTCTGACTGAAGCTCCATTCCCCACCATCCAGTCAGAGCTGAAGAAGCAATTCTTGGATGAGAAGCAAAATGTCTTCAAAGAAAAACAAGGAAGTTCAGTTGCCTCTTGAAAAAGCACCTTTGGGATCACCAGTTAAACCTTTTCCTTCATGACAACAAGTTCTTTCCACCTCTGTATCATACAACTATGTTTCTCATTACAGGTAGCTCTCGACTTTGATCATCATGGAGTTGCCCATTATGGTCATAAGTCATGATGTCATAAAATGGGTCACTCATATGACCAGCCAACGTTTTTTGCAGCAGTAGCTAAGTGAACCAATTGTTTGTTTTGCTGAAAATGGGATGTAAAAGCTGGCTTTCAGGAAAAATGCTGGGAAAGAATGGTCACATTATTGTTGGATGTTGCAAAAGGCTGTAAATGCACCAATAAGGCCACTCTGGACAGTTGCAAACAGTCAAAAGATAAACATAAAAACAATGAAACATATATGTGTTTGTGTGTGTGTGTGTATACCAAGGAGACAGAAAACATGGGGGTGAGTGGCCCCCTCGAACCCCCAAATCAAGTGGCAAAACCAGATTTTGATACCCTTCTAAAAGACCAAAGGGATGGGAACAGTTCTCAATTCCAGTGGTCAAATATTCCATGGAAAATGCTCTTGAGCCCACCAGCCAGAGTTCCTTAGCAAATGGAGTCCAAGATAGGTCCCTTTTGCTTGGAGCGAATGGGGCAGACTAGTCCCACCGGGGTAAAACAGCACCTCAGATATCTCAGATATTCCAGAAGAGAAATAACCCAGAACTAAGAAATTTCCTAACAGAAGAATTAATCAGTGGAACGACTTGCCTTCAGAAGTTGTGAGTGCTCCAACATTGGAGGTTTTTAAGAAGAGATTGGGTAACCATTTGTCTGAAATGGTGTGTGGTTTCCTGCTTGAGCAGAGGGTTAGACTAGAAGACCTCCAAGGTCCCTTCCATCCCTGTTATTTTAATATTCTTTTTTGCTATCTTGGTGTCAATGTGCTTCGCTCCTGAACTGCAATAAACAAACCATTTGTGAACAGTTTTTTCAAAATGTTCAGCACTTATATTTGAAAGGGGTTTAGATTAGGAAAAAAGAATTTGAAAAATGAAAAACATCTGTGTTATATCTTTGCTGACTTTATATAATTTTTCCTGCAGAGTTAATCTTCAGAAATACTTTGGATTTAATCTGTGTTTACTGTCATTTTTTTGGTTGTCTATTTGAAGTATCTGTCCTGATGGTATTGTACTTGGGTATCCATCCATCTATCTATCTATCTATCTATCTATCTATCTATCTATCTATCTATCTATCTATCTATCTATCTATCTATCTATCTATCATCTATCTATCTATCTATCTATCTATCTATCTATCTATCTATCTATCTATCATCTATCATCTATCATCTATCAATCTATCTATCTATCTATCTATCTATCTATCTATCTATCTATCTATCTATCATCTACCTACCTACCTATCCACCCACCCACCCACCCACATACCTACATACCTACCTAAACTCTGTAATGGAAAAATGAGCAATACAAATAAAATTAATACAATGTTCTGAACATTTTAGGAGATTTGATTGGCTACTCCCATAAAATTGAATATTATTTTATTAATCAATATAGAAAAATATCCTACACATTAATCTGTATTGTCTATAAGTTAATTTACTGCCTAACAATCTACACTGTTCCCTGTGCCCTTGTTTACTTTCCTTTGGGGAGGGGACACGTTGGTCACTCCTAACCATGTTTTTTTAAAGAGCGCTTTCAATAGCACGTCACATACAGTTGAATGGAGGTCACAAATGAAAAAAAGATTGCCCATCCTGGCATATTGTGATCTGCCAGGGAGTTTGATAAATCTTTTTTTACTGCTTGCCTGGTGGGCTTCTGGTTCAGATTGATGGATTAGAAAGCTAAACAACTATCTTCAAACAAATAAGAGGGGGGAATTGAATTGAACAATTTTAGCTATTTGTAAGTCTTTGGGAATCCTCTTTTCCTCAGAAGATGACACAAGAGTGTGTACCCTTGAAGTGGCTACTTCCTTTTTTAGTCGCTCCTACGTACAGTTTGTGGGGCATGGTGAGGGCAACTAAGTGTCAGAACATAACTGTTACAATTGTCTTCTACTGAATGACTCAGAACAGAGGTTCTAGATCCTTTCTTCACAACTGATTAGTAAAAGTCAGCATATGTCTTGCTGCAAAAGCAAAAATCCTGAATATCATCCAGACAGACGATAGTCAACACATGGTTACTTGCATAAACAATAATCCTGGATGTCACTCATCCAGACTAATAATCAGCACACAGCCAATTCTGCAGAAGTAAAAATGGTAATGATGCTTTTAAAAAAAATATTGATAAGGATTACCCCAAACATTAATGTACTCCTTGTTCTCTTCCTTCTGTGAGTTGAGATGGCCAGACAAAGCTCCAAATTTGAATTTATAAGGAATCGTTTTGAGGGCCAGGCATCTCACCCAGCACAAAACTACCAAAAAAGAAAAAAATATATATACCTAGTGCTAGTTTATTTATTTAAAACAATTGGGGTGTGCTTTTGCAAAATCACCTGATCTGAAGCACAGGAATGTTAGACCAGGACTGTCTTGAGTGGCAAGGACAAGATTTCCTGGTTGTTATTATCTTGGTGTTTACTTCATTTTTAAAGCTATGTAGAACTCATTTTAGGATTTATACTCTATTTTTTTAATTTCCTGACTAAAATTGTCACCACTTTTTAGTAATAAAACGCGCTACATAGAAATGGGTACAAATATGGCCCTAGGGCTTAAGTTGTGGCATCTCTGATATAAAGGATAGTGGTACTTTTTCTTACCATTTCATGAAATCACTCTTTGTGCCCTTACTCAACTTTATTATAAGTTCTACCATATGTAAGTGGTTATGGATTCAGTTGAGTATAAGGGATGCTATGTTACCATGTCAGAATAACACAGTTGGGAGGGACCTTGCGGGTCTTTTAGTCCAGCCCCATGTTCAGGAAATCCCCTGCTCAGAAAACCTGCTGTCCCACTGCTCAGGAAACCCCATACCATTTCAGACAAATGATTATCCAATCTCTTCTTAAAAACTTCCATTGTTGGAGCATTCACAATCTCTGGAGGCAAGTTGTTCCACTGATGAATTGTTCTGTCAGGAAATTTCTCCTTAGTTCTAGGTTGCTTCTTTCCTTGATTCGTTTCCATCCATTGCTTCTTGTCCCGCCTTCAGGTGTTTTGGAGAATGCCCCTGAGATATTGACTCCCTCTTCTTTGTGGCAGCCCCTGAGATATTGGAACACTGCTTTCACGTCTTCTCTAATCCTTCTTTTCATTAAACTAGACCTACCCAGTTCCAGCAACTGTTCTTTATGTTTTAGCTTCCAGTCCCCCAATCATCTTTGTTTGCTCTTTTCTGCACTCATTCTAGAGTTTCTTCTTTCTATATTGTGGGAACCAAAACTGTATGCAGTATTCTAAGTGTGGTCTTACCAAGGCATTACAAAGTGGTATTAACACTTCATGTGCTCTTGATTCTATCCCTCTGCTAATGCAGCCCTGTGCAGAACTGTGTTGACTTTTTGGCAGCTGCAGCACACTGTTAGCTCATATTTAAGTGATTGTCCAGTAGGACGCCAAGATCCCTCTCACAGTTACCACTATTGAGCCAGGTACCACCTCTACTATACCTGTGCATTTGTTTTTTCTTGCCTAAGTGTAAAGTCTTACTTTTTTAGCATTGAATTTCATTTTGTTAAAAAGCATCCAATGTTCAAGTCTGTCAAGATCCTTCTGTATCTTAAGCCTGCCTTCTGGAGTGTTGGCTATTCCTGTCAGTTTGGTATTGTCTCCAAATTTGATGAGTTCCCCATCTATCTCCTCATCCAAATAATCGATGAAGATGTTAAGAGTACTGGGTCTAAGACAGAGCCTTGGGGTACCCACTGCAAACTTCCCTCTGTGTGGGTGGAGTTACATTGAAAAATACGCGTTGAGTGCAGTTGGTCAGCCAGTTATGAATACATTTGTTGTCTAACCACATTTTCTATCTTATCAAGTAATAAGTTGTGGTCTACTTTATCAAATGCCTTACTAAAATCCAAATAAATTATATCCATAGCATTCCTCTGGTCCACTAATTTTGTCACTTTGTCAATGGCACACATCCTTGTTGCTGCATACACTCTGTTTTCTAGTAAAGACACTGCATATCTTCTGAAACATTATTTGAATATTTCTAATCAAGAATGCTAGCTATGTGATTATTGACACAATAATAGTAAGAGAAAAGGCTTTTTTAAAGTGAAGAAACCTTTTTGGGCTTCTTCAAGCTTCTTGTGTTCTTCCTCCTAGCTCTCCTTCTTTGTAGAAAATGATAACGGTGTTTGGAGTTTTCTCACAGAGTGGTCTAGAAGTGTTACTTTAACAAACAGCTCAGATTTCTGGACTTTGCAGAGTACGGTTGTGCTCTGCTAAAGAGACTTTTGCTGCTGAATCCTCAGAAACTGGCTGAAATGTTTTCATGTGGAAGAGCAAATGAGAGGTTTAGAAGTGATGTTTATTGAAAATGAAACCCCCAGGAAGAAGAGTGGTTATTTGCTGAATCCTTTAAAACGTCTCTGATTTTTTTAAATCACAAAATAATTTGGAGCTGGGTTTTAGTACTTTGCAGGAATGTAGTCCTGTCAGAGTCCATGATGTCAGCATCCTGGGTCAAAAAAATAATAATCCTTTGATGCTGAGCGATTGCTAGAAGCTGTAGTGTCCCAAAAAATGTAAGAAAGCCACGTGATTTTGCTTTATATCCTCACAAGCTGAGACATTGTTTAATCCTTTCATGGGCATTTCTTGTCAGGGATGACGACAACAGAGGATACAATGCAATGATGGAGCCTGGCCTGCTGAAGAAATCTGGAGGAAATGAGAGCAAGGAAACATGCTCATCCATGCCATGCCCACATAACTCCCAATGTCTGTCCAGCTTTGTCATACTTACCCGGGGATAAATAGCCAGAATCTTGCCATTCAAGAGCTTCCTAAGTTCTGCCCATAGTCATTTTCATGTGTGTATGTGTGTGAGTGAGAGGGAGGGAGGGAGAAGGAGAGGGAGAGAGAGGGAGAGAGAGGGAGAAAGGGGGAGGGAGAGAGAGCGGGAAGGGGAGAGTGAAGGAGAGAGAGAGGGAAAGAGAAGGAGGGAGAAGGAGAGTGGGAGAGAGAGGGAGAAAGCGGGGAGGGAGAGAGAGCGGGAGGGAGAGAGTAAAGGAGAGAGAGGGAAAGAGAGGGAGGGAGAAGGAGAGTGGGAGGGAGAGAGAGCGGGAGGGGGAGAGTGAAGGAGAGAGAGAGGGAAAGAGAGGGAGAGAGAAGGAGAGTGGGAGGGAGAGAGAGGGAGAAAGCGGGGAGGGAGAGAGAGTGGGAGGGAGAGCGGGAGGGAGAGAGTAAAGGAGAGAGAGGAGGAGAAGCAGTGGTGGGATTCAGCCCGTTTGCACCACTTTGGGAGAACCGGTTGTTAACTTTCTGAGCAGTTTGGTGAACTGGTTGTTGGAAGAAATCATTAGGGCAGAGAACCAGTTGTCAAATTATTTGAATCCCACCACTGGGGAGATGGAGAGAGAAAGGGAGGGGAGAGAGAGAGGGGAAGAGTGAAAGAGAGGGAGAGGGGGAGAGAGGGAGAATAGTATTCCATTGGAACATAAATATCGAAACGGGAGTTGCCAGAATTTCGTCACTTAGCTACCTCAATTGTGTGCCTCATCCAAGAGATGAGTACATGGGAGGGGAAACATTTCAGGGGAAAGGGGTGTAGCAGCCATACAAGAATGGATAATTATGTATTCTTTGTCAGTTCTTGCATCTGCCAAATAGGAAAATGGGAATAAGCAGCTGTGCTAGATTATAAGTAGAGGTGTGTGACAGACTGTTCCTTTGCTATAGAATTAAATGGATGGGTTAAATGGTCTCCCCCCCCCCCAATATCTTGGGCTATGACAAAGGCAAGGGCAATATTTCTGAACCTTTTGTTTTTACTCAAGAAATTATGACTCAGTCAGGATCTCTGTAGTCCTTTTATAAGACATCTCTGAATAGTATTCCTGTTAAATATGCCATCATCACAATGCTAGCACAGAATATGCAACTCTCAGTTTATAATGTGTAGCTGTGTCTTTGCACTATTATGTATTTCCCCTCTTCTGTTTACTATAGACTGTAATAATTGATGCTTGATATAAGAGCCCACAAAAGTGATTATTCTGCATATTTTAAAAATAATGTTGCTAAGAAAGTAGTGTTCTATGTTTTTGAACTGACTGCAAGAGAATGGAATTCCCTTCATCTACAGCTATTATGGAAGTAGAGGATATTAACATAAATAAGATACTAAAAATAGTTCCCATCATGAGGTATTGAAAAAAAGGGTGGATCTATAGCAAAATATGTTTCCCTTCTTTCTCAACCACATTGAGGATGAAGCCAACAAATGGAAAGAGAATGGAGAGGCTTGTTCTTCATCCAGCTATCTGCCCATTCGCCCTCACAGAATTCTGTGCACTCACCTGTATGGAATTCTTAGGTTGCCTAGTCAATTAGGCAATTAGCTGATGGATAGGACAAAGAAATCGATAAATAGATGTATTTTCTACAGGGTCATTTCCCACTGTATAAAAGGATAATTGGTTTTTAAGCTATGTAGAATTTTTTAGTGGAAGATTAATATTCAGTATACTATTTCTTTGTTGATCTTTTGCCAGGTATTTGATTACTGTTGCCAGATCTCTGTGACAGAGCATCTCCTAGTGGCAAAATGCTTTGTACGCAACCACCTCAACTCAGATAGCAGATACTTGAGGTTGTGGCAGTATGAAATTGCACAAGGAAAGTATGACTTAATAGCCAAACGGACTCCCTATTGAAATGCAACTTAATCTCATATGAAATCTTTGGTCCTTCTACTTCAGCATAGAAGAGAGGATTGAGCTTCCAAACAGAGACCTTTTTAATTTGGCATTGTCTTTGAGCTCCTCACACTTTCTTTCCTGTCTTTTCTTTTTCTTTTGTAACTTAAAAAAATTATTTTAAATTTTTTAAAAATTAAAAGCATCCCAGAGCCACTGGGACTCTGGCAGTCTGTGTATAAATAAATGAATAGAATGAATGAATGAATGAATGAATGAATGAATGAATGAATGAATGAATGAATGAATGAATGAATCAATGAATGAATGAATGAATAAATAAATAAATAAATAAATATAAATAAGCAAGCAATAAGCAAGCAGTTCTTTAGATTCTCATGATAATTCCCTCTTGGTTGAAATGCGAAGGAACCTTGGCATCTTCTGCAGCCAAAGAACTCAGGCGTTTCCTTGCCTGGATATAAATTATTTTTTCTTCATTCTTGTGTACTTCAAGACTTCAAATCTTTAATGATGGGTGTCACTTTTGTGCAAAGCTTGTTTGACACCTGATTATCAATGGAAGATCTGTTGCTCTTCGTGACAGGAGAATTAAACATGAATGTTAATTGCTTGAGCCTCCCTGGCAGGAGACACACAATACTTGCAGTGGCTTTTTTTCTCTTTCTCCTATTTGTAATCATAGGCATAGAAATTGCCTAAGATAGAAAGATAGAGAAAGTAGGCTTTATTTACCCTCCCTCCTTCTCCTTCTCTCTCCCTCTTCCGTTCTTTTTCTCTCTTTGAGAGGCTTCAATACAGAAAAAAGGACCAACACAATCTCAGGAATGTATCATGGACATTTATATAATGGTACTTGGTGGACAATCTCAGAAGAAGCCACATGGCATTAACTATCTCTGAAACAGGAGAATTCAAATCTTATTCTATCAGAGTGGTTAAGACACTAAGCTAGAAACCAGGAGATTGTGAATTCAAGTCCTGTCTTAGACATGAAAGCCAACTGAGTGACTTTGGGCCAGTCACTATCTCTCAGCCCAACCCACTTCACAGGGTTGCTGTGAAGAAAATAGAAGAAGAAAAATTTATTTGGATATGTTCTCTCAGAGGTGATATTCTACCGGTTCGGACTGGATCGCTTGAACTGGTAGCGGAAATTACAGGTGGTTCCGCCAACTTACACCCGGCTCTATGGCATCCCATTTAGGCCATTTTTTCACCCAAAGCACATGGACACACACTCACATTTGCGAACCGGTAGGGAAGGGAAGTGTATACCACCCCTGGTTCATCCTCTTGGGTTGTTTGTAAAAATAAAGATTGGATGGGTGGGTGGATAAACAAAGAATTCCTTACCTACTACATGTTGCTGTAGCTATGTATGCCTTCAATAAAACAGTCTTAACATAATACATCATAGTATAAATTATTGTAATTAATATGAAGCAATACTAAAATATCATTTTTTTATTTCTTTAATCAACTTTGTTAACAACATAGACACTTGATTTTTGTCTCTGGGCAGTGGATGAATGACTTAGATTTAGGGGATATTTCTATTCAACCCTTGTCATGGTCTAATCATTTCCTCATCAGGCTTGACTTCCATACTGCTACCCCTCGCTGTAGGGAGGCGGAACTAACTAGATGGTTCCGCCCCAGGCGCCTGATGGACCCTGAAAGGTTTCTGATGGAGCTTGGGACTTTTCCTGAATCCCTTGCTCACAACTCGACCGAAGCCCTAGTGGAAGCCTGGGATAGGGCAGCCACTGGGGCCTTGGATCGCATTCTGTCTATTTTATCCTCCTCTTATTTATGTATTTATCCACCTAATAATTTTAACTGTTTTTATGTATGATGTTTTTGATGTGGACTGTACACCGCCCCGAGTCCCTTTTGGGAGAGGGGGCTGTCTAGAAGTGCTAATTAAATTAAATTAAATTAAATTAAATTGTGCCTTTGCGGCCTCTGACCCGGTGTCGATCCCGGGTGGCTCCCTGGTTTACCGAGGAGCTCCGGGAGATGCTGGAAAAGAAGCCTGGGATGAGTTTGACCCTGTGACCCCCGAGGGCGTGGACAGGAATATGGGGAGACTCAGTGCTGCCACTTGTGTGCTGGACCCGTGCCCCTCTTGGATAGCTTCGGCTTCCCGGGAGGTGACACGAGGCTGGCTCCAGGCAATTACCAATGCTTCATTGAGAGAGGGGTTCTTTCCCACCGCCTTGAAGGAGGCGGTGGTGAGGCCTCTCCTCAAGAAGCCTTCCCTGGACCCAGCTTCTTTAGCCAACTATCATCCGGTCTCCAACCTTCGCTTTGTAGCAAAGGTTGTCGAGAGTGTGGTAGCACGTCAGCTTCTCCAATACCTGGATGAAGCTGTTGACCTGGATCCGTTTCAGTCGGGTTTCAGGCCCGGGTACAGCACGAAGATGGCATTGGTCGTGTTGGTTGATGATCTCTGGTGGACCGGGACGGGGGCTGCTCCTCTATCGTGGTCCTATTAGACCTCTCGGTGGCTTTCGATACCATTGACCATGGTATCCTACTGCAACGACTTAGGGGGTTGGGAGTGGGGGGCACCATTTTACGGTGGTTCTCCTCCTACCTGTCGGATCGGTCACAGTTCATGTTGACTGGAGGGCAGGGATCGACCCCGAGGTGCGTCACTTGTGGGGTGCCCCAGGGGTCGGTTCTCTCACCCCTCCTGTTCAACATATATATGAAACTGCTGGGCGACATCATCCGTGGTTTTGGGGTACGGTATCATCAATATGCTGATGATACCCAAGTTTTCATCTCTACCCCAAACCACCCAAACAATGCCCTCGATGTGATGTCCCGATGCTTGGAGGCTGTGCAGATCTGGATGGGGAGGAACAGGCTCAAGCTCAATCCCTCCAAGACTGAGTGGCTGTGGTTTCCGTCATCCCGATTTGTGCATCTTGTTCCATCTTTGATGATAGAGGGAGACGCTCTCTACATGGGGCTGCCCTTGAAGAGCACCCGGAGGCTTCAGCTGGTCCAGAATGCGACTGCGTGGGTTATCCTGGGGGTACCTAGGTGCTCCGATGTTAAACCCCTTTTAGGCGGCCTGCACTGGTTGCCGGTTGTTTTCCGGGTGCGATTCAAGGTACTAATTATGACCTTTAAAGCGCTCCATGGCTTAGGCCCAGGGTACCTGCAAGACCACCTACTGCCACCAGTAGCCTCCCACCGTCCAGTGCGATCCCACAGAGTTGGCCTCCTTAGGGTGCCATCTGCCAAACAGTGTCAGCTAGCGACCCCCAGGGGGAGAGCCTTCTCTGTGGGAGTGCCTTCCCTCTGGAATGAGCTGCCCCCGGAGCTTCGCATAATCCCCGACCTCCGGTCCTTCCGACGCGCCCTAAAAAGTTGGCTTTTCCAACAAGCCGGCCTGGCCTGTTAATTTTATCTAATTTTTTAAATGTTAGTGTTATATTAATTGGGTTTGTTTCTAATTTCCTTTTAACTTTTGTAATATGTGTTTTTTAATGCTGTACGCCACCCTGAGTCCTTTGGAAGAAGGGCAGCATATAAATCCAATAAAACAAACAAACAAACAAACTTTACATGTAGTTTTCTTTGGCTGCTGTATGGAAGTGATTTGCCATTGATTTTTCTAGGATGTTTTTTTCAACTTCCCAATTTAGCTCACAGATCTATGTTTTTCTAATAGTTTTAATCAGATTCAATTTTCATAGAATCCGATAATTCCTGAATTAGATCATTTAATCCAACCCTCTGCAACAAACAGCAAAATCCTGTGCAGCCATTAGTTGAAAGCTTCTAGGGATGCAAACCCACGATCTCATTAGATAGGCAATTTTTCCTCACACTTAAAACAAAATCTGGGTTGTCTGCAACATACACTAGTTATTACTAGTCCTAGTTTTTGTGGCCATGGAAAACAGTTGTTGACCATTATTCCCAGGACACACTTTTATATACCTGGGATACATCCTGAAGCTTGGTTTGAGATCACCCAAGTTTATATGACAGAACTACAATAAATATAAGCCAAAGCCTTCAGACCGTAGGCAGGTCTTAATTTGGCCATAAAATAAAGTTAGTATCGCCTCCAGTTGGGCCTTAATGGTTCCTGTTGGGCAGAGCATTCATAACATGGAAAAACAAAGCCAAGAAAGCTCGCTCTTGTATCATTAGATTATGTATAGTTCCCAGCTCCTGACAATAGCTTTTTTGGCAGTGTGTGTATATGTAGCAGAATAGAAATTAAATAAACTTTTATTTATTTAAAATTCTCAGGAAGAATGCTGATTTCTGGATATTTTTGAGACATATCTTGTATACTTTGTGGTTTGGTGTAATTCTAGTGAAACATATATTGGGGAAAAAAACTCTTCTGGGTTTGTTTTTTAAGCTGTTGAAGCATAAAGTTACGTAATAAATAGAGAAAAAAATATTGTTTAGACTGTGCCATTGGGAAATGGAAACCAGAGGTCACAAAGATATGATTCATTATTTGTTTGTAAATTCTGAACGTAGTATAAATTCTGCCAGTTCTTCTTCAGAATTGTATAATCCCAGAAATCAAAGTATCTCATTTTTGTTTTTGAATATGTATAGCTTTTGTTTGTAGATAGATCAAATGAGATGCATGGGTCAGTTGTTAAGGGTTAGAAAATTTTGTGTGACTGTTCCCTAAATTCAAATGTGAATTAAATTGAAAGCAAAAAATATTGCTTTGTTTAGCAAAATAATAGATCAGGTTGGTTCTCTGGCCACTGTTTTATAAACCATATATTAAAAATCCATTAGTAAATGCTGTTATTGCATACTTTATGTTCTGATACCTGCTTTCCAACATGTGTTGGCAGCAGTGCAAAGATTTTGGCTGCTATGGAGTGACACGCATAAGCTTGCCAGCTGCATTCATACTGGTGTCTGTTATGTTGCTTAATCAGGAAAATAAATTAGGATTGTTGCTGGCTTATTTTGGTTTATTACCTTAAAACATATTTTATACCAGGATGAACATGGAGCTCTGATTTTACTCAGACCAGAATCTGTGCATCAAAGCAAGCTAAGGAGAGAAGAATATGGAACAGTAATAGCATGAGCTGTGGTGGTGCAGTGGTTAGAATGCAGTATTGCAGGCTAACTCTGCCCATAGCTAGGAGTTTGATCCTGACAGGTCAAGATTGACTCGGCCGTCCATCCTTCCACGGGCAGTATGCTGACATTTGTAAACCACTCAGGGAATGCTGTAAAGCACTATGAAGCAGTATATACTTCTAAGTGCTATTGCTATTATTAGATCAGGGCCAAAATGATTTATGAAGCTAAGAATGAAATTCTCAGAGCATCCCAAATATTTGAAACTGCTTGATTTGGCCAAGTCTCCTTTTTTTTCCTACATATTTCCACAAGAGAACTTCTATGCAATACATTAACTTATTTTGGGATGCATTGTGTAGGACCTTTGCATTGATTAAATGTGCAAGTAGAATTGTTACCGAGAGAGTGGAAGACTTTGAAACTCTTTTCACATATGCTTTTGGATGATCAGTTAAATTGGAAATGCAAATTCCATCATAATTTTCTTTTCCAATCCAGTTGGGTGATGGATTTGTACTGCATTTGTATTTCAAGAAGTGCTGCTGTAGCATCAGATAATAATGCTCTGTGTTGGTATTTAAAATCTGACAATACAATTTCACAATTTCATCTCTAAGACAATGCCTTTCATAGTTAGTTAATAATTCAACAGCTGCCCCTGAGTGCACTTCCACGTGCTACTGTTTCCATTCCCCAATCCTTGAAAATCGTTTTGACATCAAGCATATATTTTCACGTGTTTGTTTTGGTATTACAACATGCTACTTGTCAAACAAAATATTCTTATATACATTCTGGGTGAAGGATGTGATGATTATAAAATACCATGGTTTCACATTTAGATGCTTTTCCCAACATTGCCCACACTGTTTGTAGGTTGTCATGGAGATCTATTTCTGCAAAATTCCTTCCCAACTTGGGGGGCAGGGGGAAACCGCTGAAAGAAGACAGAAGAACCTACGAAATGTCCCCTTCTCTACTTTCCCCCTTTACTTCAGCTGTATTTTAAATAACCAGGTTTATGTGCTAAAACCGTGCTATGAGTCCACAATGAAAGAAAAATCATCATTAGTATTGTAGCAATGATGTTTAATTTTGATGTGGCCATTCAACTAGGTTTTTGAGACTGTAGTTCAGAATTAGTTCATCTACTTGAATACAGAATATCCCTGTCCAAGTCTTAGCATTTCTAGCTAGTAGGATTGGGCATCAAGTGATGAGGTCTCTTTCTCTCTGAGACATTGGAGAATTTGTGCTAGTCCTGACTCCAGTGTGTGATGAAAACAGGTGAACTTGATATAAGGCTCTTGCAGTGTGATTATACACACTATTGCCATTAATGAATGCCCTAAAGTCCTGTGACTTTTCTGCTAAGAATTAAATGAAATGAAAATGAAGCTTCCACCCCCAACAGAATCCTGTTGCCTTTTGAAAAGCATATTTGGGACTTCTACTACTTAGCTCTATGAAGATGTCTCCTCCTCTTATTTCACTCTTTCAACTAATGAAAGAAGTACCAGATTATAAAAAAATAAACATATTAAAGAATAAAGTTCATGGAAGGAAGGATGAAGGAAATTTATTTAGATCAGAATAAAGCATAGTATTAAGTGTGCCTCTTTGCTTAAGTGATTTAACTTTCTAGTGGTGGTTTCCTGTCATTTTTAATTGTGCAATATTAGGTACATATCAAGCTCCGTAAGTACAATACAGTGGATTCTAGTCCAGGAAATCTATCCCAAAATAGTTGTGAGTCTTCAGAGTGCAGAGTGTACGAGAGGTGAGGTAAGTGATGAGAACAACTTTCCATTCACCAACATTACCAATGTTGGTAATTCACCAATTTGCCAACATTAACATTGCGGTATATAGACTCAGGGTGTCCCATGATATATATCTAAGCTGCTTTGTAAGGTGAGCAGAAGAAAGCCAGGAAGCTGCAGAGTTTAAGTGAGTTCATTCTTTGGCAGAGAAGGCACGACTCAGAACGACTCTTTGGCAGAATGACTCAGGCACGATGGCTGGTGGGCTAAGAAAAAATGCTTTTTCAGGAGAAGGAGCTGCCTTATAGAGGAGAGAGGACAATTTTCAACAGGAATTCTGGAGCTGTCAGAGAAAAGACAGCAGAATTGTACATGAGAACTGGATGACAGAAGCATTCTACAGGATAATTAATATATCGGGCTTCTTCTGTCAGATCCTACTTCACTTGCCTTAGTTGCATTATTCCTACAGTATTTCCTCATGCTTTTTCCGCCTTGCCAAGATGTGCTATACACACCTCTAGTTTTACACTAAACACCTTTGAATATAGCCCATAATATATGGATAATAGGTTCGATACTGATGGGTCACAAGCAGGTCATGCTGCCACAAGCAAATTCAGACGTTGTCAATTCTAGCATTTGTTAGTGAATATTTAAATTATTTTCAATTTTTGGAACAGGATATTTTAATTTACTTTATTCATTAAATGTATATGCTGCCATCTTATCATTGTTTTTGCCGGGGTGGGGCATTATTTTATTTTATTAATTTATTTTATTAATTTATTAGTTTTATTGTTTTTATATGAGGTTTTATATTCTTGTAAGCCTCCTTGAGTTGCCATGTGTGAATAGGCGGCAAATTTCCAAATAAAGAAATAAAAAGAAAACCATCCAAAGCAACTCTGGGTAGAATATTGTGGCAGATCATTAAAAAGATGGTGATTACATGGCCGTCCCTTCTCTTGATCTGACCTCAATGATGGTGCAAGATCGTGTATCACAGAAAAATATGCCACTGTCTAGTTTCTTCCTGATACTGGGTTCATGGCGCATGTAAAGAGTGATATAGTAGCTTTTAAAATTGCGTATTAGAATATGACTCATGACTAGTTTCTGGTCTTTTCTTCAGAACTGCTGACGAAATCTAGCTCGGCAGAGTGAGGAACGATCTGGCACAAACTGAAGCCGTGGTTTTGTGCGGGAGAAAATCAGGAAAGCTCTATCACAGGATTGTATCAACTGTGCAAATCTCCCAGCCTCACCTTCTTTGGAAGATTAGATAGAACATCCAATTCAAAAAAGAGGGCATAGTCAGGGCTGGACAAAAAGTCTTAACCGACACTGGTCTTGACAGAATAGGTGTTGCAACTGTGAATACCAAGAAACAGGGCAACTGTAACAACAACAACAATTTATTATTACAGTTTTAGACCAGCGACCCGAACAAATAAAACCACTCAGTATATATACACTTAAAACTTCTAATGTAAAATAATAAATAACAACTAAAATCTATAATAAAATCCAGTGTCAAGTATACACGGTCTGATTATAAGATAGTTGCAATCCCTAAACGGTGTGATCCGTTGTAGGTTCAATGCTAAAAGAGAAGTGACTAATCAGTGCAAAGGGTTTGCCACAATTGTTATATAACATCGCTATGGTGGAGACACCTGTTTGCGACGAATCCCCGGTGTTGCTGCGGAGAATCTGGCCACCTGCGCTGTAGTTATGGAGTGTTTATCCTTAAGCAGCCATTGGAGATAGGCAACTGTAAGACTATTTTCTAACCTTGTTAAGGAATGTGGGGTAGTGGCTTGTAAAGCTTGTCTCTTTGTAAACGATTCTCTGCTTTTCATTTCATTTTCAGACCTCATAAGGACAAGGTTATGCCTACTTTGATGCTGTCAATGATCCCGGTACCGAATTATAATTCATAATTTTGCTACGTGACATACTAAGTGAGATAGCTTGCTTCTTGTATTGTAGTGCAGATACAGCATTACAGGAAAAGTGAAATTTGTATGCAAACGGAAGGGAAGAAAGAATATAATCATCTCTTTGAATACCCTAATTATAGTTTAGGAGATTAGGCAGGATTACATTTGTTCACAGATGATTAATTAGATGGCTATTGGAGACAGTCACAGGAAAGTATGCGTTCTGGATGTACATGTCCAGACAGGCCTATTTACACATATTTTGTACTTGAATAATCTGCCAATGTTATCTACTTATAGTGTAAAGAGACTATTAGTAACATTCGTCAGAGAAACTCTATTCTGGATACACTCCAAGAGTCCTGGAGAAATGTGGCATGATGATCTATTCTTTCAAAGTAACCTTGGGTATTTCCAAATGAAGCTTATATCACACGATTTATATAATTTTGTTGGGCGTTCAAAATTATTATTTTTCAGTTATTCTGTGATTTTTCCATGGTTTCCCATGACTTCTTGACCTAAGATAAAGAGGAAAGGATTGCCCCATTCTGTAATGCTCTTTAATTCAGTACTTCTGGCGATCCATTTGAAATCCAATTTTGATCACTACGAGGCATTATTAGCACAGAACAGAGGTGGGTATTCAGCAGGTTCTGACCAGTTCTGGAGAACCGGTAGCGGAAATTTTGAGTCGTTCGGAGAAGCGGTAAATACCACCTCTGGCTGCCCCTGCCCCCATCTATTCTCTGCCTCCCGAGTCCCAGCTGATCAGGAGGGAATGGGGATTTTGCAGTAACCTTCCTCTGGAGTGGGGAGGGAATGGAGATTTTACACTATCCTTCCCTTGCCACACCCACCAAGCCTCACCACACCCACCAAGCCACGTCCACAGATCCGGTAGTAAAAAAATTTGAATCCCACCACTGGCACAGAAGGTGGCTTAAACTATTTTAGCTCTTGGTAATAACCCACTTTGAGTTGCATTTCCATTTACAATCTCTTCCTTTCCCCCCCGGGAATAATAAATACCAGTTTGCTCTTTGACAAAGACCGAGCGCTCTGTAGATTTTACAGTATCCTTTGCAGTATCTGTAGAACCATGCTAAACATCTGATTGTTATACTGGGTGCAGAAGTTCAGGTTTCCCAAACAGCTACATATCAAGAATAGCAAAATAACAGAGTTGGACGGGACCTTGGAGATACGGATACAGATTAACAGAGTTGGAAGGGACCTTGTAGATCATCTAGTCCAGCCCCCTGCCCAAGCAGACCCTACACAATTTCTGACAGATGGCAATTCAGTCTGTTCTTGAAAGCTTCCAATGGTGAAGCTCCCACAACCTCTGAAGGCAAGCTGTTCCATTGGTTAATTGCTCTGTGTCAGAAAAATTCTCCTTATTTCCTGGTTGAATCTCTCCTTGTTCAGTTTACATCCATTATTCCTTGTCTAGCCTTCAAATGCCTTGGAAAATAGCATGACCCCTTCCTCTCTGTGGCAGCCTCTCAAATGTTAGAACACTGTTATCATGTCTCCACTGGTGCTTCTCTTCACTAGACTAGCCATGCCCAGATCCTGCAACCATTCATTGTAGGTTTTAGCCTCCAGGTCTTCTAGTCCAACCCCCTGCTCAGGCAGAAAACCCTATACAAGTCATGTATAGTTTTTAAAAGCCCAATTATGTAGGTGATTTACTTTTGAATAAAAAACAATTTCAGAGCATTACTTAATCAGTTCATGTTTGGATTGGCCCACTACTTGTTTGCACTGAAAATCCTCCCCATCTGGTTCAAAGTCATGTTTATTATATTTATTATACATTTTGAGAGTAAGAAATACGAAGGGGAGATTATACTTGCTGTGCTGAGTGGAAGTACACAAGGAGATAATCTCGTAGACATCTGAAGTCTTATCTCTACATACATTCCATCTGGAATTTGAGCAATCTCTCAGAAACAAAAGATCTGTAGCTGTCAGCTGCATTACTCTGGGTGATAATTGGTGTGATGGGCTGTATCTTCTTCCTGGTGATTGAGTAGCCCTTTCCCAGTTATTTTTCTTCTTCTTCCTTCTTAACATTGGATATGGCCAAAATCTCCCTTTTCGTATAATTGAGGAAATCATTGCAGTATATCTTTATGCAGAGGTTTGGTATTTATGAAATGGCCCAATTTTCATCCTTAGATTAGATAGATAGATAGATAGATGATAGATAGATAGATAGATAGATAGATAGATAGATAGATAGATAGATAGATAGATAGATAGATAGATACCGTAGATAGATAGATAGCTTTCAATGCCTCTTAAAGGAGAATCCACAGAGAGAATGAAGTTAAATTGTTGATGTGCCAATAGCCAGAGAAATGTGTGAACTATTTTCCTCTGTCTTGCAAACAGATTCTTGTACTTTCTAGAACAGTGGCCCCCAATGTTTTGGGCATTGAGGACTGGTTCCATGGAGAGGTTTTTCCAGGGTGGGTGTGGTTTTGTGTGCTGCCTGTATCCCGTGGATGGGGCTTCTCTTGTTTGCACAGCCCAGTTTTTGGCTTGCCACAGCCCAGTGCTGGTCCATGGACTGGGGGTTGGGGACCCCTGTTTTAGAACAATCTCTTACTAGAAGATGAAAGAAACACATTTTTTGTGCATTTGCATTTGTATGAAGTATCAACCGCTCTTTGAACTTTTTTGAACCACACAAACAGAATGCAATCAGGCCTCTATGATGGAATGGAAATCTGACTGACTGAGATGCAAAGTGATGAGCCATTTCATTGATAGCAAATTTCTTGTCACAAATTATCCAGCAATATGACGAATGAGCTGGGGTTAGGAAAAAGAACACCTGTGGTTACTGGATATGTGGCTGAGAAAAAACAGACTGAGGAAATTGTTGTTGAAAAGGGAAAATAGATTTTTCCATTCATCATTGGCAGGAAATCAGGAGTTTTTATTTACTTTTTTTTTTTGGTGGTGTCCAAGATGAGTAAAGTCATTATGAAAACAAAAGAGGCCCCAGGAATGGAGAGTACTCAGCATTATAGGTTCCCTCATGTTTCTGTCTGTTAAGATTCTTCCGGTCACAAGGATTTACAATTCTATTTTACAATTATCTGAAGATCAGGAAAAGGAATCAAAAATAAAAATCAGGAGAAAATATATACATGATGAAAGGGCAAAAGCTGAGGAAATAGAGCTAAGTGTGTTACAATTTTCAGACCTACCTTATTTCTCTGTCAACTATTAAAAAGGCCCCGATAAATCCTTGATATAACTGGTCTTTTGTAGACCAAACAAAACTCCTGTGGGATGCATCAGAATTACAATGACAGTTGAGAGAAAAGTAAATTACCTAAGATCAAGGTGAAATTTGAAATGATATTTAGCACTGTTTCTCAACCTCAGGAACTTTAAGATGGGTGGACTTTAACTCCCAGAATTTCCCAGCCAGCATAACTGGGAATTGATGTCCACCCAGCTTAAAGTTGTTGAGGTTGAGAAACACTGGTATATAGTTTATAATTGCAGACATGGACACTAACCTCCCTGCAGAGTAAGTTGCTTTTTAAATGGAACATAATTTGTAAAATAGATTATAACATGACATGTGGACTGAGATTGAATCAAGTGTCTCACTGAAAACGAGAAAGCTTTGCATAAAGCTGCTCTCTAGAGCATTAAAGAAATTGGTTAGATTTCTGCTTACTCCAAAGTCTGAACAAGGATAGACAGAAGTTTCATCATCTTAAATGTTATTTTTCTTTCTTTTCAGTGACTCAATGAAACATACTATAAAGTAGTGCTTATTTTGCTTTCAACTTGTCATTAAAGATTCACGAAGGATTGAGGGAAGAAAGGAGTAACTTTTTAAATAATGTTTTCAAAACATAACTTTTTAAGTTTCAACTAAAAATATACAATACAATACAATAGTAGAGTTGGAAAGGACCTTGGAGGTCTTCTAGTCCAACCCCCTGCCTAGGCAGGAAACCCTATACCGTTTCAGACAGATGGCTATCCAACATTTTCTTAAAGACTTCCAGTGTTGGGGCATTCACAACTTCTGGAGGCAAGCTGTTCCACTGATTAATTGTTCTCACTGTCAGGAAATTTCTCCTCAGTTCTAAGTTGCTTCTCTCCTTGATTAGTTTCCACCCATTGCTTCTTGTTCTACCCTCAGGTGCTTTGGAGAATAGTTTGCCTCCCTCTTCTTTGTGGCAACCTCTGAGATATTGGAACAATGCTATCATGTCTCCCCTAGTCCTTCTTTCTCTTAAGCTAAACATACCCAGTTCCTGCAACCGTTCTTCATATGTTTAGTCTCCAGTCCCCTAATCATCTTTGTTGCTCTTCTCTGCACTCTTTCTAGTCTCCACATCTTTTCTACATCGTGGTGACCAGAACTGAATGCAGTATTCCAAGTGTGGCCTTACCAAGGCATTATAAAGTGGTATTAACACTTCACGTGATCTTGATTCTATCCCTCTGTTGATACAGCCTAGAACTGTGTTGGCTTTTTTGGCAGCTGCTGCGCACTGCTGGCTCATATTTAAATGGTTGTCCACTAGGACTCCAAGATCCCTTTCACAGTTACTACTACTGAGCAAGGTACCACCTATACTGTACCTGTGCATTCCATTTTTGTTGCCTAAATGTAGAACCTTACTCTTTTCACCATTAAATTTCATTTTTTTAGATAGTGCCCAATGTTCACGTTTGTCAAGATCCTTCTGTATATAGGAGAACTTGAGGGCCTCTTTATTAGATTTATATCCTGCCTTTCCTTCAGGAGTTCAACACACCATACACCATGCTCCCACCTCTTATTTCTTTCACACAATAACCACCATGTGAAGTCAGATGGACTGGGGGGAAAATACTCAGCAAGGTTTCCTTTTTTTTAATTATAATTTTTTAAAATTTTTAGACAGACAAACAAGACATAAAACATAAAACCATCTTCCATTACATACAGTGTGTTGATTGGTTACAAGGTTTTTGTGCATCCTTTCCATAGTCATCACTTGCAATTTATATAAAACACATAATATCAAATCAAATATGTTTGTATACATTATTATCATTATACCTCATTTGTTTGACTATCACTATTATTCCTTCATTTTAAACGAGATATACTAAATATTGGGTTCATTTATATTATAACAGTTTATTACATCATCTTCCATCTATCCAATAATAATATATCTTTATGTTATATTCAGTATCATTCTATTATTCTTGTATTGATAACATTCTCTAATATCTTTCATTTCCATATTTTTTTTATCTAACTATTGATAAAATAAATCCCATGTCTTATAAAATTGTTTTTCTTCTTGTTCTGTCAATTTACTCATTTCAGCACATTCCATTATTTTATGAATAACTTCCTCCTGGCATTTCATTTCATCATCCTAAAACCATCCAGTAATGTTACATCTTTATATTATATTCTATATAAAATTGTTTATCTTTGCTTACAAAACTTTTGAGCATCCTCTCCATAGTCCTCACAACTTATATAAAATTTCATATTATCAATCTAGTATGTGTATGTATACATACATACATACATACATACATATATATGCATTATTATCATTGTTAATCATTTATTTGACTATAACTATTATTACTTCATTTTATGCGTAATATTCTAAATTTAACTAAATTTAAATTAGTTTTTATTATAGCATTTCATTACACCATCCTGTATCCTTCCAATAGTAGTGCAATCTTACATCTCTTGCCGTTTGTAGTATTTGTGTTCTAATTGCTTTCTTGGTAGATCTTATATGGATTTCTCTTGGCAACTTGTTTTTCATTGCATATCTTATAAAGACTCGAAACCCTTCATCTGTTCCTTCCATCAACTTCCCTTTGGTTATCACCGATGCTTCTGCCAAAATTTCTCTCATTACTTCTGCCAAATTTTCTCCCTTTTCTTCTTCTATGTTTTGGAGTCTGAGGTTAAGTTCCAATCTGTCAATCTCCCATTTCAATATTCCACTCCTGTCTTTTCCAACCACGCTCAATCTGTTGTCAATATCACCAATTTTCTTGTCTCTTTGTTCATCTTTTTCTTCAAGTTTTTGAACTCTATCCTCAAATTTCATCATCACTTGGTAAATATTCTCAATTTTTTCATCAATATTTTCTGTTTTTTGTTCAATATTTTCCATTCTCTTTTCGATGCTCTTTGTTCTTGTATTTTTTGAATTTCTTGCATAATTATTTGTAACGTTACTTCCTGTTCTTTTTCATGTTGTGCCATTCCTCCAGATAGTAAACACTGCACTATATCATCCAAAGCTTTTTTATTAAATTCCAAACAAGTTCACTGTATTCTTTCAAGTCAAGGCTTTCTTTCCACTCCAATCCAGCTCCTGATAGTACCCCAGAGGAGCACAAGTATAAACAGTCAGTGCTCTTCCCGCTATCATTTTCAATAAACAAGCTCAGAAATGCTACCTTGAAATGTAGATCAAATGTTCAAAGAAAACAAGAAAAACAATGTTTCCAAGCCTTCAAGCCTCTAAGTGGCAGTGTTACTTTTTTCCCTCTGCTTTTACTCTCCTCTTTATATTCCAAACTTAAGGAGAAAAGTTCTTAGGAAAAAAAATTCGATAGAGCATTTAAAAGAGAAAAAGAGAGAAAGTTTTAATCAGAAAGTATTAAAAAAAGAAAAATAGAAGAAGAAGAAAAAACGGTCCAGTTTAAAAAGTAAAAAGCATTTGTGAAAGTTCCATCCATAAAAAAATAAAGAAAGAAAGATACACTAAATTTGACTCAGGCTTAATCTTACCACTTAACCTCTTCTGTCTTCAATTTTAACTTTACTTTTGATCTTTTGGGGTATTCTCTAATAAAATTTATCTCACCAATTTGACACAGTTTCTCTCCCACTTTTCTTCCGTTCTGGAGCTGTCCCAACTTTCAGCAGCTTCAATGGTGGCTTCTCTGTGGCCGGAAAAATAGAGCTTCTCCTGGATCTACCAGGGACTTTGCGATGTCCCTGGGGTCAGCAGGATGTGCCCTTCTCTATCACCATCTCCACGGGATGGTTTAGGTCCAAAGGGACCATCCAGTGGCAGAGATATCGACGGCGATCTTGGAGCTCCAACATCGCATGTCGTATCGTCGCAACGTCAGCTCTGCCCTCCATCAAGTTTTCCTGACTAGGGCAGAAAATAGCAACCTATTACATGTGTGCTCAAATCCCTATTCTGTCTTCCTATTAGCTTCCAGGTGCAATTGCTGATTCTCAAATAGAAATTCCTAAAGATAAAGGTTCCCCTCGCACATATGTGCTAGTCGTTCCTAATTTTAGGGGGTGGTGCTCATCTCCATTTCAAAGCTGAAGAGCCAGCGCTGTCCAAAGACGTCTCCGTGGTCATGACTAAACGCCGAAGGCGCACAAAACGCTGTTATCTTCCCATCAAAGTGGTCTCTATTCTTCTACTTGCTTTTTTTACATGCTTTCGAACTGCTAGGTTGGCAGAAGCTAGGACAAGTAATGGGAGCTTACTTCGTTACATGGCGCTAGGGATTCAAACTGCTGAATTGCCGACCTTTCTGACCGACAAGCTCAGCGGTTTAGCCACTGAGCCACCCTCAGTTTAGCCACTGAGCCCTTTACAAATTCCTACATAGCTCCAGGTTACTTGCCAGACTCTCTCCTCCAACCACCCTCTAACCCAAGTGTCTCAGGAGAAATTGGCAATTCCTTGTTTTTATGAAGTAAAGGCCCATAGGCACTGTTTCTCAATAACAGCATCTCTCGTGTGAAACCTCTTCTCTGAGAAATCAGGTGGTCTCCCACTGTTCTGGCCTCTGGAAACTCTTAAAAATTGAGTGGCTCCAAAGAGTGCATGATAAGTTACGGAATGCCAAGCTTGATTTTAAAAAAAATGTTTTGGGCTTCATGATTTCAGAATGTTACATATTTTAGTTCCAATTCTGGAACTAAAATGCTTGTAATTTATGTACCTGTCTTGCTATACTATTGTAAACTGCTTTTGTGGAGGGTATACATATGGTAAATAACTAAAATAAATTGTGTTATTTTGCAATTGTATTATAAATTGTGTTATTTCTGAAAATTAAACTGCGCTTCAAATTTTGCAGTGAATCATGGCTATGTTCCCCCCAATATTTCCTGTGGCGAAATTTTATGCTATTTTTCCTATGCTAGCATTCTTTTGTGTTCCTCATTTCTAACAGTTTGGGGAACTAAAGTCTGGCTTTAGTCTGGCTGTTTTCGTTTTTTTTTTTTAAAGTCCCTAGCAGATCTCAACTGTAAAAAAGTAATCCAATTACTTCTGTCAAAATCTCCTGAACTCTTATCATGTAGTTAACTTAATTCTACGGTATAGAAATTGATTGATAGCATTACCTGGGGTCTTTCTAAATGATAATCCAGAATGGATGAAGTTTTACTCATCAAATAGTATAGCCTTAATTAGGTAGTACGTACTCAGTTACTGTTGCTAAAGTCCAACTCAATTTCCAACTCAATAAATTCTAAGTGGCTTTTTCCTCTAACCAGATTTCCCTAACCTCCAATTCTCCTAAATCCGATACAAGTTTTTCTTCCCCCTTTCTTCAGTTATTCCTTGGGGTTTTGACTTCTGAGGCAACTCATTTTCCTGGTCTATTTGCCAAAAGTTCCCTCCAGCCAGATCTCTTCATTAAACTCTTCAGATGTGTATTCTGTTGTGTTCATAACAGTCTCAGCAGACCTTCCTGCCATTTCAACTCTATCACAAATATTGGCCTCTTGGTAGTTTGCTAGCAGGATTCCTTCAAACTAAAAGATTATCTTGTTCCCAGATCTTTGCTCAGCCTCAGCAGTTTATTATTCTAACTCATTTTCCGATTGTTAGACTTTTTAAAACTTAGAATCGTGACCAATTTCTGGAGCAGACAGCTGCTTCTGGTCTTCAATCCAAATAAGTTGATCCACTTTCACTTTCAAAAAACTTAAACTCTTGGTTGCATAGCAATCACCCATCGGTGCGATGCAGAATGTCAAAGGTAGGCTTTTGACTTACAGAGTTATCTTAAAATACCATTCAAAGGTATTTTATTACATATTGCACAAGCTGCACATATCGCACTATGTAAACAGATTGGAATACATTTTATACACTTTTGTACACTTCCATATTAACTTTTCCTCCTGTCATTAATGTTCTCTACCTTTAAATATATATGTCTAGGAATTGCATTTCAGTATGAGCCACATGTTTTAATGACACATATCCTCATTTGTAGTTAATTTTACTAATTAATAGCAGTGTAATGACAATCTGCTTGGTATGAAATGGCAAGTTGATATCATTTTAATATCAGCAAAATAATTCACTGGCAGCTAACTGGAATTACTGAAATGTTATATTTGTTAATAATTTTTTAAATTTGTATGCTGCCAGACTCACAATGACTTTGGGCGACTTATAATTCAAGGCATGCCGCATGATTCACCAGCGTAATGCAGTGGAACAGGTAGTCCTCGACTTATGATCACAACTAAGCGCCAACTTTTTCTTGTTAAATGAGAAATTTGTTAAGTGAACTTTGCCCTATTTTACGATCTTTCTTTCCACATTTGTTAAGTGAACTTTGCCCCATTTTGTGACTTTTCTTGCCATATTTGTTAAGTGAATCATTGCAGTCGTTATGTTAGTAACACGGTTGCTAAGTGCATCTGGCTTCCCCATTTGACTTAGTCAGAAAGTCACAAAAGGGGATCACATGACCCCAGGACATTGCAACCATAATAAATATGAATCAGTTGCCCAGCATCTGACGATCACTTGACAGTGGTGATACTGCAACGATTGTGTGAAAAATGGTTATACGTCACTTTTTTTCAGTACCATTGTAGCTTTGAACAGTCACTAAATGAACTGTTGTAAGTTGAGGACTACCTTTATATTGCAATCTGGTTGCCTTTCCTTGCTGACTTCCCTGATCCTGAATAAAATGTCGAAGAAAGCCAAGTAAGTAGCCTCATCATCTTTCCCTTATTCAAAAACCCCCAAAGTCCTTAGATCTGCATGATCAATCAAGCAATGCTACAAAACACACTGGAAGTCTGTACAAATCAAACAGCCGCTGAAAATAGAATTTTTCAAGCGCTTGAGTGATTTTCCTTAGGTTGTGTCCCATTCTTCTGGCCTTTGGAAACTTCATCATTCACTATTTGGATTACAAAACTTGTTTGGCAGGAGGTACATGTATGGAGGACTCTGCTTGGAAGATGGCGAATGGACAGAATCCATGAGCATATAAGATTCAGCTAAAGATGTGAAGTTAGAAGATTGGGGCCATCTGAAATTCCTGAATGATCATGGAAAAGTTATTTCAGCCTCAATTTTTCATAACCAGAAGTGGTATTCAGCCAGTTCGGACCAGTTCAGGCGAACCAATAGCTCCAACTATCAGTTGGCCCCGCCTACCTGCCCCTGCCCTATCCCATCCTTTATTTCCTGCTTTCTAGCTCATCTAGCTAATTTGCCCCGCCCCCAGCTTCTAAATGCTCCATTTTCAGCACTGCGTTCAAGCACTTTAGGAGCGTGTGTGTGCAAAGCGTGCATTCACTGAACCAGTTGTTAAACCGGCAGCATCCCACCATTGTTCATAACCATGCCCATCATACTATGAAACAACCTAATTGAGCTATTACGAAGGTAAATTAGACAATTGCTGTGAGAGCGAGTACAATATAGTAAGGTGAATGCCATAAGTGGGAATGCAGAGAAAGAACAATCTCTTTTGAGCTAGGCATAGATGTAGCATTTACAATACAATACAATAGTAGAGTTGGAAGGGACCTTGGAGGTCTTCTAGTCCAACCCCCTGCCTAGGCAGGAAACCCTATACCGTTTCAGACAGATGGCTATTCAACATCTTCTTAAAGACTTCCAGTGTTGGGGCATTCACAACTTCTGGAGGCAAGCTTTTTTTTGAGGAAACTTCTTCCCGCCACCTTTACTGCATGCAGAAAAATAGCACATTGGCAAGAGAGGTAGGCTGATCCTTTCACCTTAAGTTAATAGTGTCCTTAGTGAGAAACATTCAAAGTTGCAATTTCCTTTAACCTGAAGAAGGAAAAATCTGTCTAACTTACCATGCATTCTACCGACTGCATATACTATATTTCTCTTTGGTAATCCGAATTAGGAATTAGAATTTAGAATGAATAAACCAATGAGGTTCTTTGAGTTGAAAGTTGGTGAAAGAGAAATTGTTCTGGGCTGGAGGAGAAATAATACCAAAATGTTGAAATAAAAATGGTAGCTCTTTTGTCAAGCACTGGCTTGGAATAAATTCAATTAATTTTCATTCATTGAATAAATATGGTATATGATTGGGAAATCTATCAGTATATTGCAGAAAACTATGTTTAAAGTTCCCCTCCCCCCCACTACATTTTAAAAAATGATGAGACAGATCTTTCCCCTCATCTGTTAAAGTGAAGCCAAGCAAATCCAGTAAGAAACTTTCCATATACAAAGTGTGCGTCGTAAACACAACTTTGGGAGTAAATTTCTTTAAAAGCTTTCTGGGCTAGAGTTTAAAAAGCAGGATATTCATGTCAACGACATCAAGTGAACTTTTGGTCGCTTAGCACGTAACCGAGATCCAAGATTTAAAAGTTCTATTCTTATTTTCTCTGCGGTTAGACCTGGTTGAGTTTGAAACCAGGAACCATAAATTCTAATCTTGGCTCTGAGTGGGCAGTGAGGTTAGTGAGAAGAAAGCAGATACGTTTATTTGGAGCATGGCTCAGACAAACCCATTCCACTGCAGTTGCTGCTAAGGATGGAGTGTAATGGTTTGTGTATTTAGTTATATGGGGGTGGTTCACTTTCCCTGAATAATCCATTGTTCCTGGAACTGGTGTAAGGCTGAATAGCCAGGCATTTGTCTGAAAAGGAAACTCAGGCTGGGCTGAGAGCCAGGCCTCAGTTGGAAACAGCTGCTCTCGCCCCTCTCAGCAAAACGGGTGGGAAGCCTGACGATATTTATGTGTGGGGGCAAAGTGCTGGTAGTAATCGCAATTGGGATTGCAACAGAATGGGCCCCAAAGAGGAAACCGTGGGCAGGGATTTTGAGTTGAGGGGATGCACCTTGTCAGATTGCAAGTAGCAAGGCCTTAGAGGCAGCCTTTCGGTCTGGGAATATTGGAGGGATAATCTGCAGAACTTTTTCTTTCTTTCTGTGTCTTCATACGCTCTTCTCTGATTTGGCACTCTATCAGAGTACTGGGCTCTTGTGACACACAGCAACCAACACTTTCCCATGCATATTTATCCTTCACTTTAGAACGCTGACTGCCCTGGCAGTGAACTTCTATCTGCTAGAAGGCTGCCATCATTCTGCTTATTTCCTTCTGGGAAAGAAGGATGGAGACCATCACCTCATCTTCAGCCGAGCGTATGTGGCAGAGGTCGGACTAGTACTATTGACACAGGATCTGTGCAGTGTTAGGGATTCAAATAAAAGGGTTTGGGAGACCCGATGGTACCTTGCTTAGTAAAATAATATTAGCACATACATCTTGTAAGATGTTGGTGCTCTTATACAGTATAATCTTACAGGGTTCTGCTGAGGTTCTTGCTGTGTGTGTGTGTAAGAGGTGGTATTCAGCAAGTTCTGACCAGTTCTGGAGAACCGGTAGCGGTAACTTTGAGTAGTTTGGAGAACCAGTAAATACCACCACTGACCCCGCCCCCATTCTCTGCCTCCCAAGTCCCAGTTGATTGGGAGGAAATGGGCAGGGGTGGGTTGCTGCCAGCGTTACTGCCGGTTCGGCGCACAATTTTTTTTTTTGCCAAACACACACTATGCACAGGTGTGCATTTCCACCTAAAAATGTCTGTGCATGCGCACAACATCAGAAAAGATTTTTTAAAATTACATTTTGGCAATGAAGATTGTTCTGCGCATGTGCAGAACCGAAATTCAAGATGGTGGCACAGACAATAGAACCAGTTTGGGGGTGTGGCAGCCCGAGTTACGACCTACTCGGCTGAACCAATAGGAACCCACCTCTGGAAATGGGGATTTTGCAGTAACCTTCCCCTGCTACACCCACCAAGCCAAGGCCGCCACCCCACCCCACCCCACCCCACCCCATACCCACTAAGCTATGCCCACAGAACCGGTAGTAAAAATATTTGAATCCCATCACTGGGGTGTGTGTGTGTGTGTGTGTGTGTGTAAAAAACCGGGTCGTCCAGCCATTGCTTAAAACTGTGCAGTGATATTCAAGGCCTGAAAGGGAAATGAAATATCAGGGGGAAAGAGCAAAATGATGTGCAACACAATACAACAATGTAATGTTTATTCATAGAATGAAGCGAACTGGCTAGAAAAATAATCACAGTCAAGGGATCCAAAAGCTTGATCTTTTTGAGGTTGATCACTGTTTCCTGGCCCATTTTGCAAACTAGGTCTTGAGATTATACAGCTCACATCGATTGCAGCATTTGTGCAGTGTACTTAATTTGGCAGGGACTGACTAAAATCAAAGGTGAGAAAACAATATGTCAGAGATCTGGGCATCTTGGATCCCTAGCAGGACTGATGAATCCACAGCAACGTGATAGGGAAAATGGCAGAAGAATTTAATGTCGCAGTATTCCGTAAAAAAAATAGGTGGCATAATTGTGAGGCGGGAGGCCAGGAGCGAGGAAGCCCACAGCCTTCTGCAAAATGATGCTGTGGCCAAGTAGATGTGTGTGTGTGTGTAGGGGGGGTTACCGCTGAGATAATGTCTTCCCTCATTGCTGCTCCCGTAATGATTCTGGTGACTGGAATTGCTCCAGTAATTACCACATGAAAAATTTACGTATATGTAATGCGAGTACAGCATCACTTCATAAGTTTCCTGTTAGGACTGCATTTTTAGTGGGAATCAGTAGGAGTTTTAAGTATTTGGAGAATACAGATCTTGTGAAATGAAAGTCCAGACTTATGCTTAACATTATGCGTGTTTATTGTTCACCGTCTTCTTCACTGGAAGTAGCGAAGAGGAATGACTGATTAAGCTTCGAATTGATCAAAAGAGGAAGGATTTTTAAACCTCGTTCTTCTGTGTGGGCCTCCTAAGAATAATTCCATCTTTCAAAAGTGACCATAATATCTCAAGAGATTGTGCTGTTGGTGGTGGGGATTTTTGTCCAAACTCCTGTATGGTTGAAAGGTTTAAAAATCTGCTTTTTTTCTTAGTCTGTTCTATTTCCACTTCAATTAAAGTAGGTGCTATTTAAAATAAGGTAAACGTGAAAAATCAAGCAATTAACCACACAACACAGGTCACCCTCAACTTGCGACCATAATTGAGTCCGCAATTAGAGTTGTAAGTAGGGATGGTCTTTAAATGGGTCACCACATGAGCACGCCCAATTTTACAACCTTTTTTGCAGCGGTCATTAAGTGAATGTGACCATCATAAAGTGAGCACATGATTGCTAAGCAAATGCCACGTTATTAAGTGAACCCATTGTTGGCTATGGGGCCTTTTTGCCAGAAACCGGTTGTAAACCCTAGTTTCCGGGGGTCTGTGGATGTCTAAATCGCAGTCATGTGACCACGGGACTCTACAAATGGCCATAAATGCAAGCCAATTGCCAAGTGTCCAAAATGTGATCACATCAACACAGGTGGTTGCGGGGGGGGGGGGGGGGGGAGGGTCTTCAGAATTTCACACCCGTCTGGTTCCCACTTAGCTTTCTCTCAGTCCATTAAGTGACTGGTCGTAAGTTGTGCACTACCTGTACCATTCATGTTAATTTAACAGTAAATCTCAAATCTGTTCATCTGCCTAGGAAGGACCATCAACAACAATTACATTACACAGGAAGTCCCAACTTACAGCAGTGACTTATGACCATTTTTCATGCTTATGACCGTTGCAGTATCCCCATAGTCACATGATTTACATTCGGACACATTTTTGTGTCCTTCTGATAAGCAAAGTCAATGGAGAAGCCAGATTCACTTAACAACCGCGTTGTTAATTTAACAACTGATTTACTTAACAAATGTGGCAAGGAAAGTTGTAAAAAAACCTCACTCAATACATTTCTCACTTAGCAACATAAATTCTGGGCTCAATTGTGGTCATAAATGGAAGACTACTTGTATTGCATTCTTCTATATGACTAATGATTGCAGTGGGAAATACAATGTTAAACGAGGCAGTGTATGTGATGGAAATTGCATACATACTTAGAAAGCACCATTTATGGGTTCCTTAGAGTACTACAAGTCCCAGCATTGTTTACAATCCAAAACGATTTGGATTGTATTGCTTTAAACTGGAAGGGTAGATTTCCAGAACATGAGGAACCATCGGCATACCCCCTGGCTTAAAAATAATAATCTAATAGTGATTTTTGGTGACCTTACTACACCAGTATACAAATAATGTGGTATAAAGTGGCATGTGGTTCCTTAAATTTGTTTGGTTTTTTCCTCTCTTGGAAATGAAACTATAATTAAATTACCCCTTCTCTGGCTATTTAAAGGTGATGTTGACATTTTCAAGGAACCAAGGTTCTTTTCCAGGATCTCTAAACTATTTTGTAGATCAGTTGAAGACCAGCTAAATGCCACCTCTTATGTTGCTAATCTGACTACAGGTAGTTGTGGTTTTATGCCAGAATATGTAAAGTCTTTGTTCTTGCTGTTCAAAGTGTAAGCAGTTTGTCCAGGTTTTTGACAGATTTATCAAACCCCTGATACTGCCTGATACCTTGACAGACCTTCTAGCTTCCCAGGGCTGCTCACTAAATCCTTGTTTTTTACTGTTCGCTCTGTTTTCTGGATGCGTTGATGACAAGGATTTGCCTTGAACATTAATATTAAGTTGACATGTGGTTTTCAAAATTGCAACCTTTGAAAGAATGTCTGGTCTTGATGAGAAATTCCTTGTTTCCCTGAGTAGTCTTGTTTCCCTGTGGCTTAATCCCTCTACTTGCTAAGAACTGGAATTTTGGAATTTGTGTCCTGCTTTAACCCTGAAGATTAACTCTTCTGTTAAGAAGTGTTAGTATAAGGAAAGGAAGCTGTTAAATGGGGGAAGTAAATAAAATATTTCCTGTTACAGAAATTCTGAAAATAGTGATAGTAACATTTTTCTCACAAGACTATATTTGATATTAACTAACTGGCTAATACAGGTGCTATTTGTTTAACAACCACTTGTTCAGTGATCGTTTGAACTTGTGACAGTGCTGCACGAGAGGTATTTATGACCAGTCCTTAAACCTCTCTCCATTGCAGCAACTCTGCATTCATGTAGATACCATTTGCAATCTTTGTTAACTTCCTACAAGCAAAGTCAATGGGGAAGCCACAGGTTGCAAATGATGACTACCTAAGGTCCTTGCTTAATGACACTCTGGGGTTCCCTTAATGATGGCAACCAGGAATTGCTGGAACTGCCATCACTAAGTGAGGCCATCAGTTGCACTGCACAACCACATCACTTAGTGATGGAAATTCCAGTTGCTATTATTCACCAAGGACTACCTGTATTTTATATCCAACACTAACATTTGTGGATATCAAAAACCAATTTTTAATTGCATAGTAATGCTCTGCAATCATGTTCAATGCGAAGGATTGTTTTGCAGTCACTGTGAACAAATTCTATAGGATTTCCGTTATTTTGTCATTTTGCTAATCCTAGAAGACATCTAAATAAGAAATATGCTCTTGTAGAAAACCTAAAAAAATGAATGTGCATGCTTCATGTCATTATAAATATTAAAAGACAGATTTCAGAATCAAAGTTTTGAATTTGCAAAATTTGAAAATACTATCTGTATTTCCAAAATGTGTTTCCATACTTCAGTAATGTGAAACTATCTTTTCTGCTAAAGGTCACTTGATCTTTCATGATATTGATTCTTCCTACATTACATGGGCTAGAGGTGACTATAATTCTTGTTTGTTTTTATATAATTTTTATTAAAATTTTCAAACAAGAAGGTAAAAAGTAACAAACTAATATAAAGAAGAAGAAATAACTCATGAAAAATATAAGAAGTGCAAGGAAAGAAAAAAGTTGAAGAAAAATATAAAAGAAAGAAATAAGATAAAAATGGCCTCTGATATTCTTCACAGCAGTTATAAGTACAAATCTGTTTTTAATTTCTCTCTCTAAAGTTTTATATCATAATTGTTCTTTCTATAATCTCTCATGTCTAGTCATATCTCACAAATTCATTGTTCTTATTTTTTTGCAAAATGTCCAATAAATGCAGATGTTTTTCTCTAATGAAAGAAGTCCACCCATTTTAATAAAATCTATCAAGTATGTTTAGAGGATATATATATAAAATTTTGCATTCACCTCACTTCATTTACCAGTTGTACAGGCAGTTCAGATACCATCTTCTTAAACCTGCATTCTTGTATTTTCCCATTACTTCTTCCATCTTTGTTTTCTTTCTATAAAAATTTGATTACGAAGGAATAATTGCATAGTAACTTTGAATGTGGTGCCCGCACCCAAAATGTTGCTCAATTCATTTGTAAAGGTTGAAATCCCCATTACTTACTCTCAATCTATTTCTTCCTTTTTTTAAAAACAAATCTGAATTGAATGAGTAATATTCGAACTGTTTGTTCACTGTTCCTAAAACATAATACCAGGACATGCGTATTGGTAGAAATCTTCCAATGGAATCATTCGAAGTTCAACTGAATCTTCCTGGCAGGAATAATATTTTTCCATTCTTAATGTTGCGTAAGAAAAAAAAAACAATAGGGAACCACAGGAATCTTACAAGTGAAAAGCGTTGTGTAAACATCCTCCAAACAATGTAAAATTCTATGAATGAGGCAGCTGATTTTGGTTTTCCCACAATGAGACACTTTTGGTACACCACTTAGATTTTAGCTAATATTGGTAATAAAGATTGAACATGGATGCATAGATTTCTCGCAGTAAATCAGTCGGGTTTAGAAACACACTGGGACTTTTTACATATTATTTTGTATCTCCACCTATGACCTGAATGTACGTTGGCACAAGTGTAACTTCTGAAGTTGGCTCTCTGAGAGCATTGCACATCCCACATTTGATTTTGGTGGTGCTTCATATATTACAAAATTCATACGTAGAAAGATGAACTTTAGACAGTCATATCTGGTGACTGTACAATGGTTGTGTAACAGGCAAAATCATTTGCATGCTAATTCCATGCTGATGATGAGAGTTGAGGGATTTTGTGATGAATCAAACCTCTGGACCTGCTTTCCTCAACTTTATATCTTTCAATAAGCTGGACTTCAACTTGTGTAATTCCCAGCCAGTGTGACTTTAAGTAAATTCTCCTGAGTTCCCATATGATCTTCTTTAGCAGGGTAAGAAAGTATATTATTTCTTGGTGATAAGAATACAGGTGAAATTGGGGTTCTTTTTCTTTCTTTTACAGAAAAAAAAATAGAAAAATTACAGAATTTTGGGGGAAAGGGAAAAATACATTTAAAAACCCTATAAAAACAAAACAAGTGAACAACAAAAATGGTGAAAACTATATCTGTCAATCAAAACAGATTTCTAAAGTTACCTTAGAAAAAATGTTGTCTAATATTACAAAATGTCAGAAAATCCATAGGAAATTGCCCGGAGTCTCTTTTGATTAAGAGATAAAATTGCCTTTTTAAAATGGATGTCACATAACTCTTGAATCTAATCCTTACTACTTTTCTACTTTTCTCATTCCTCAAAATAATTTTCTTAGCATCGCCCCAGGCCAGAAACAACCATAACTCCTCAAAAAATCAGATTCCAGAGTTTTAGGATTTAACATCTTTAACACTAAAATTTTTCCCCTTAAATCTATTTATCTACTATACCTTTACATATCATTCCAAAATGATATAATAAATCACAGGACAAAATCATATTAATCAGTGAGCCCTCAATTATTTTACATCATCGCTAGAGAAAGTCATTGGGCAAGTATTCTGTCTCCCCTTCCGCAATGTATTGTTTTTATGGTAAGAGAACCTATGGATGAAATGTTGCTAAGACACAGAGAGTTACAAATAGAAGACAATATCATCTGAATGTTTCTTCGGCAGAATTCCATGAATGCAGCTAGACAGTTGCACACTAAAAAAAAATTAAATTATATATCAAGATCCAAAGTCATGGGAAGGCAGCATTGCAAGATTTCTGCTTTCTTACCTGTGCCTTCCTCAAAACGCCTATAAAGATGTTAACATTGTTAGGGTGTAACCTTCTCCCCTTTGGGTAGACCAATATATCCACTCACAATGTAAGATGATAACCTTCACATGATGAGGTATGTTTCACTGAACTTTGTGCCTTAGTGAAGTTATCTGCTAAATTGTCTTCAGTTGAACAATATTCCAACTTTATCAGGCCATCCTTAATGCTTTGTCGAACATTAAGATACCTCAAATCAGTATACTTCGACCTCGTTTTTATAGCTAAACTAGTCGCCATTTTTATTGCTGCCTGATTATCTTCATACACAGTAAAAGGTTCATTGATACTTAATCCTATATCTATAAGCAACTGCTTATAATATATCAGCTCAGTACATGTCAACGACAAACATGAAAACTCAGCTTCCATTGTGGATAAGCTTATGTGTTTCTGTCGTATCGACCTCCATCCAATCAGTACACCACCTAGCATAAAGGCTATGCCGGAAGTTGACTTTCTATTATCTATAGCAGCTGCAAAATTCACATCAGCATAAACAGTCAAAACTAAATCCCTATTTGGTTCTAAATACAATGAATAGTGGATAGTTTTCTTCAAATAACGCAGCACACGCTTTGCTGCTTGCCAATGCCTCTCTGAAGGACTATCATTGAATCTAGCCAGTTGGTTCACACTAAATGATATATCTGGTCTAGACCAATTACTTAGGTACATTAGGCTACCTATCAAAGATTGATAGATTCCCTTATCAAAACCAGTACCCTCAGTTACCTCAGGTTTAAACTCCAATGCCATTGGTGTCTTTGCAGTCTTACATAGCTCCATGCTATATTTCTTAAGCAAATGATTAATTTTACCAGCCTGTGACAGCTTAAAACCTTTACTGGTTCTAACCACGTCTAAGCCCAGATAATGCTTAATTTTACCCAAATTCCGGATTCTAAATTTACTCTCTAATTGTGAAACAATGTCAATAGCTTCCTGTTCAGACCTAGTAATAATAGCTATATCGTCCGTGAACAAAAGCAACAACGAGATCAAACCATTTTTCACCCGTCTAAACAAACAAGGATCAGCCAAACCTGGAATAAATCCCATAGCTTTTAGTTCATTTACTATGCATCTGTTCCACTCAAAACCGGACTGTTTTAAACCATAAAGGCTCTTTTTAAGTCTCCAACAACCAGTCTGGCCATTCGAATCCACACCTGGTGGCATCTTCATATAAATGGTATGCTGCAATGGAGCATGCAGATACGCTGTTTCAACATCAATATGGGTAACATTACACCGATACTTAGCAGCCCACACCAATGCTGCCCTCAACGTAGAGGCTTTCAAGCTCGGAGCAAAAACCTCATCGTAATCCCTCTCAGTTTGGGAAAACCCTTGAGCAACTAAACGAGCCTTATAAATAGCATTGCCAGCAGCATCATTTTTAATTTTAAACACCCATCTACAGCCAATTGCACTCTCCCCTGAAGGGAGCTTAGCTTCCTCATAAACTTTCAATTCCTGTAAGGATTTCAACTCCTTTTCCATAGCTGTCTTCCACAATTTCTTTTCCTTTTCAGGATACAGCCTTAACTCTGCAAAACTAGAAGGTTCTATGCTAACTTGCAATACTACACTGGCTTGGTATCTGTCGGGTGGATGCCTGTCCCTAGTAGACCTCCTAGGCAATACAGGACTTACAGGATCATCCTGTTCCACCTCACGAGTAGATTCTACATCTACATCTTCCTCCCCTTTCAGAGTAATAGATGGACCATCCTGATTCTCTAACTGCTCATTTGGTGTATCGTGATTAACCAAACGATCAACATCTATATCATCACAAACCTTGTGAAACTCTTGTTCTAGCTTCTCCCAACCAACATGTTCTGAAAATTTAGCACTAGCACTGTGCATAATTCTCCGAGTTCCAGGTTCCCAGAACCTAAATGATCTATGATTGGAATTGTACCCAACAAAAACCATCTTCCTAGCTCTGCTTTGATCCTTCCGTCTAGTCTGTGTGGGAATATGCACCCAAGCAGGGACACCAAATGTGTGTAAATAACTCAAATCAGGCTTCCTACCATGCCAAAGAGTATAAGGAATCTTACCAGTGGTTGAGTTAACTACTATGTTCAGAATATGGTTTGCACACATTATAGCCTCACCCCAAAGCTTTTCTGACAAACCAGAATCAACCAGCATAGTTCTGGTCATTGCCTGCAATGATTGACCACGTCTTTCAATAAATGAATTATGTTCTGGCCTGTAGGGGGCAGAACGCCTATGTTCTATACCAGCATTCTCCAACATTGATGTAAACCTATGATTAGTGAATTCAGACCCATTATCAGTGACTAGGCAAAGTACTTTTTTATCCATCTTACGTTCAACAAACTTTAACCATTTAGTAAAATGTTGGAAAGTTTCTGCCTTTGATTTCATTACATAACAGAAACCATACCTAGAATAATGGTCCATAATGCTGAGTATATAGCAGGCACCTCCTAAGCTAGGTTTCTTAGGGCCAATTAGGTCTGCAAACACTACATCCAGTGGTTTAGATGTCTTGAATCCTTGAAACCGGTTTGCAGGGGTAACCTTACTTTTAGCCTGGTTACAGGCATTACAGTTAAGATATTTTGAACAAGGTTTCAAATTGATTCCATTAGATAGAATAACAGTTTGACGTACCATTTTAAAATTTACATGGCCTAAACGTCTATGAAGTAGATGTATACAGTTATCATGGGGCTGTTTATTCTTATAACCAGGTTCAGAACTCGCAATATTTAAAGAGTTCTCATGTAGAATAAATAAATTATTCTCCAAATTGGCAATAACACTATTACCTTCCTTTTCAATAATGCATCTATCATTCTTAAATGTTACTGTAAACCCACATTTCACAAGGTCTTTTACAGATAATAGGTTAAATTTCATTTTAGGTACATATAACATTTCCAATTTTTCATTAATACATGGACAATAAGCTGTACCTTCACCTGAAGCCTTGATTTTCCAACCATTTGCTAAGGAAATGTGCTGTTTGCTAGCCTTCATAGTAACAAACCTTTCTTTAACCTTAGTTATAGAATGGGATGCGCCACTGTCAACCACCCAGAAACTATGGTTTACAGCCTTATCAACCTTAGCTACAGTTACAGTAACATTGTTGCTTTTTCTTTTACTATTAGCAACACTCCTTTTCTTGCTATTTTTACAGTTCTTAGCAATATGCCCCTTACCACCACAAGAATAACATTTCTTAACAAAATTTACAGTTGAAAACTGTGTTTCTTCTTGTGATTGATTGTCTCTGAACTGAACTCTATCCTCTCTTCGTCTGGACTCTTCAAGCAATCTCCCGGTAACCTCAGATAATGTCAGTTCATCACGTGAAAGAACTTCCAATGAGGAAACAAAAGAGTCGTAGCTTTCATCAAGCGATGATAGAATAATATACACCTGTTGAAGCTCAGAAAAAACTAACTCTTTTTCTTGCAAATCCTGCAAAGTTTTCTTCATGAAGTCTAAATGAGCCAACATATCACCACCTTTTTGCAAACGGGCTCTAAACAGTTTCCGTGTGAGATGAATATGAGCACCCACACTGTCCCGAACATAAATTCTCCGCAATGTGTTCCAACACCTAGCAGCAGACTCTTCGCCACGAATATGGACCAGTTGCTGGTCATTCAGTGTTAGTCCAATAATGCAGAGAGCTCTCTCATTGTCCCTGTTAAACTGCGCAATCTTCTTCGCATCCTCATCATCAGCAGGATCCCAACCTGTAACATCTGGTGGGTTCTGAACCACAGACCACAGTCCTTCTCTACGCAGAAGTAGGGAACACTTCAAGGACCAGGAAACATAGTTGGTTCCATCAAACCGGGTAATCATGGAGAGTGCAGCAGAATATTCTTGTGCCATATTCACAAAAATAAACTATCCAAAAAGTGGTGCATAAAAATAAAAATATTAAGGCAGGGTGTCTGGGCCCATAACCAATGTTAGTGGTACTAGTGCAATTAAGCACTAGCAATGAACCCCAGGTCGAGGTTATAACAGAGCAACCCTGTAAAGTATACGCAGCGTGCGATATATAAAGCAACCACACTGAATAATGGATAGTAAAGTAACAAAAATAAACTTTACTTTCTGAAGAATATAGCAAAATCCATAAACACAGCCAAAAAGTCATACACAGAGAAAAACAGTCCAATAACTTACACACAGTAAGTAGTAGCAACAGTAATAACAGTTAGACAGCAGTTATCATACATCAGGCAAGAGAGAGAGAGAGAGAACATCAGCTGCAATTTATATGCTGTAATCTACTAATTAGTAGATCTCCTCTCTTAAAGATATATAACATGCCTTGTGCAATATATTGTCTACCCAACTTGTTGGTTACACCCTAACAAACATCACCTGTGACATTTTGCACAACATATGAAGTGGGCTGCTCAAAATCTAGTAAGATATCGCAGCCTTATGAGATTTTGGAAAATTTAATGAATAACAAGGTTGCGGGGAGGGAACCCTGCATATTACGATGTGGCATTCAGCAGCTAAAAAGGTTTATCGAACCTGTCCTAAGAGAAATAGGGCTTTATATAATGCATATTTCAATTTAATTCAATAGTAAATTGGCAACCCAAGCAGTTAGCTTCCAAATAAATGCAATAAAATCCTGATAAATTGCCCCCTTTGGCAACTCAGCCATAATATTTTACATTATCTGTACTTTCAGGTCCAAGCTCAAAAGCATCCTCTGGGGGAGTACACTACAATAACCTAACCATCACCATGACTTAGGACTGTAATTCCAGGCTCAATTACAGTTGTAAATTGAGGACTACTTGCAAGGATGTCATTACTATTTTGTATTTCTCATTTCCCAGAAGAACATATTTTGAGAGCAGCTTTATTCTCTGCTTGGTATACTGGCAGTATCTGCCTCATCTTGCTGAGAAACACTTAAGCAGGGTTAAGTATGGATGGTACGTTTTTCACTTATTTACACTAGGTATTTAAAAGGTTTGCCCAGGTGCTTATTTTAAAATACAGTTCTGGGTGGCTCACAACAATAATTTCCGAAGTAATAAAACATAAAACTGGCATCTTAATCATTCCCTTAGGATGCCCCAACCCCAAACATCCTCACTCAAACCCAATGCCTGGGTAAAAAGGCAGTCTTTATGACTTCCTAAAAGGCTGGGCACCTGCTCTCCCTCTTGCAGGAGGCTTGTTAGTGCCCTCTTTCTCTCTCTCTCTTCTGTCTCTCCCTGCCTCCCTCCCTCTCCCACCCCTCTGTGTATGAATGTATTCTATAAGGTGACCTGGTAGGCTAGGCAGATACCCTCAGGGAGAAGACCTACAAAGCAGTGATGAAATCTAATTTTTTTTGCCACCGGTTCTGTGAGTGTGACTTGGTGGCAGGGTCGTGTGACTGGGTGGGCGTGCCCAACTTTTTTTCATTTTTAAAGCATTTTTTTCCCCTGCCGGTTTGGGCGAATAGGCAGGAAAAAAATGTTTTAAAAAGTGTGTATGTGGGGAGAAGCTTCCGACGATTGCGCAGATCAGCTGTGAGCCGTGCGATCATCGAAAGCTTTCCCCCCGCTTTTAAAAGCATTTTTTCCCTGCCTATTTGCTGGAACCAACAGAAAAAAAAATGCTTTAAAAAGCTGGGGGGGAAACTTCTGACGATCACGTGGCTCACAGCTGAGCCGCGCGATCCTTGGGAGCTTTTTTTTTTTACTACTGGTTCGCAGAACCAACTACAATCACCCCTACCGGTTCGGCCGGTTCAGATTTCACCCCTGCTACAAAGAACCCAGTCCCATGCCATGTAGGACTGGTATATACTATAGGTCAGTGATGGCAAACCTTTTTTGGCTCATGTGCCATAAGCACTCTGCAAAAAATAACCCTACGAACAAACCAGAAGTCACTTCCGGGTTGCTTGTAGGGCCGATTTTAGCCCTCTGGAGGCTTCAGGGAAGCCTCCTGAGGGCTCCTGAATGCCTTGGAGGGCTAAAATCGGCCCTACAAGCAACCCAGAAGTGACTTCCAGTTTGCTCGTAGGGTCATTTCTTGCCCTCTGGAGGCTCCAGGGAAGCCTCCTGAGGGGTCCTGAATACTCCGGAAGGTTAAACCGGCCCTAGGAGCAAACCGGAAGTCTGTCCCCCTAGGGGCAGTTTTTTGCTTTCCGGAGGCTTCAGGGAAGCTCCTGAAACCTCCGGAGGGCCTCTGGGGGAGCCGGGGGGAGGCTGTTTTCGCCCTCCCCAGGCTCCTATAAAGCCTCTGGAGTTTGGGGAGAGTGAAAAATGGCTTTTAAAAAGGCTGAACTCAGCTTGCCAGCTGACAGGGCAACGCCTCGCATGCCCTGACAAATGGCTCCGCGTGCCACCTGTGGCACGCGTGCCATAGGTTCGCCATCCCGGCTATAGGTATAGTATAAAATGATGAACGCAAATAATAAAAAAACAAAACTGGAGAGTGAATTCAGTTGCAATCCAAATTAAAGTCAGTATCGTTTATCTCACTTGATGTTGCTTTAATTTTCACTGGCCATTGTTTCAATAATGTGCTTATGTGTCCCCCAGAAATACCTTCTAGTTGCATGTTAAACACCAGGAGGGGGGATAATATAAACCTTCACTTTTCCCAAATATTTCCCAGTAATAGGTATGTACTTTAGGCTGCTTCCAGTAAAGCTGGATTTCATGACATACCAAGATAGTCTGTCTACCACAACCAGGACGTTCTTGGCTTTTTTAACAAGAGCTTCTGCCTTCAGTTCAGCTATAGGAAAAAATAGGAAGATAATCAGGGGTGGGCTTCTGGGTGTTTGGGGGACTTCTAGCTAAGATTCTGCGCAGTTCAGAGAACCCCCAAATCCCATTCCTGGCCCCGACCTCCCCTCCCCTCCCAGGAGTCTCCACGTGGCCCGTTTTGGATGCAGGTAAGTGCAGGGCGCGTGTGGAGGCTCAGGGAGGGCCTATTGGAAATTCAGGAAGGCCAGAAACAGCCTCTGGAGCCTGGGGAGGCCATTTTCTCTGTCCTGGAGGCTCGAGGAAAGCTTGCGGAGCCCGGGGAGGGCAAAAACATCTCCCTCCCCGCTATGGCACAGGAGGTCGACTAGGCCACACCCACCATGGCCATGCCCACCCAGCAACCAAACAGAGAACCCCTGGCTAAAATTTTTGAAGCCCACCCCTGGGAAGATTGATAGCAAATTGAGGCATGTAATCAGTTACATTAAAACCCCACTCACGGTAACAGGAAAATTTTATAATCAGAAATAAAAATACAGCAGTTTCTTCCTATCCCATATACTTTGAAGTTCAAACAGATTACTATTATTCTTTACAGTTTACATGCACGATGCATGGTAGTAGTAACTTTTGCAAATCATGGCAACAACTTGAAATTTTCTTTCCTAGTAATACATTTAAGCCTTTCGGAATCCATGGTTCCTGGTGTAAACCTAGTCTGCAGCAAATACATGCACAATTATCAGCAAGAATAACATTTGTGTGTCATATGGAGTATGTTGCAATTGTCTGGAAAAGTAATTCATAAATTAATAAATGGAGCAAATATATTCTTTGGGGTGAACATTTATTTCTTAAAAATTTAGGCTGGATTTCAAGCTGATACATGCAGGTTTATTTAACACTGGAGAGTTGCAACATTACAGATCAAATGTCACTGGTGGAATTTTATACTATTCAGTGTATTTAACTTACAAATCACCAAGTATTAATCATTGGGTTGTAACAAAACAATCAGCTTGTCTGCCTGCCTTGCTTTCCTTGCATTGACTCTCACTTACTTACCCTGTTTCATATTAAGATTGAAAACAATCCATACTTGTTCATTTATTTATTGAGCTTGTTTATTTATTTGTGCATGGCCATTTGGATCATTTTCCTCTGTAAATGAACAGGTACGACATTTTTGGCTCATTTTACTTGGGATCTCTTTTTCTAGCTTTTGGACTTGGGTGGAGAACAGGTCATGTTTTAGGTCATATTAATTCAGAAATGTTGAACATTCAAAAGGGTTTGTAAACTTTTAAGCACCACTGTACATGGCTCCTTGTTTTGCGATGTTCTAATTTCTTTTAATGCAGTGACCTTTTAATGCAGTGACCTTTTAATGCAGTGACCATGATGCCTAATGGCAGTGATTGCCAACATTTGGTGATTCTTCCTTCTTCTTCTTCTTCTTTTTTCAGCTGACATCCTCCAAATACCCCGTGGTGGTAAAAATGGGACATGCTCATTCTGGAATGGGAAAGGTGAGGTATAAAAGTTCTCAAAAAAACTGAGCCAGAATACTCTCGGGCATACTCACAAACCACCATCAATAAAATGCACCCAGATATTCCTTTGTGGCACATTAATGTAACCCTTTCGCTAAAGGTCGTTTCCCACTTGCGTTTAACCATGGCATAAACATCTTGTGGTAGCAACAATCTTTTTTTTCCTACCGTGTTTCATGATCTTGTCTTCCTATTGTCTCCAACTCTGAAATGGGCTTTCTCAGCCATCCTTAATCATATTAGGATTAAAGTAGCATTTCCCTATTCTTTTGTCACCATCCAAGAGTAACCCCAAAGTACTATATTCTGTAGGATCACCCATTACCTCAGAGTATGATTATCAGTGGTTCAGCAAAAGGAGGCTCATTTGTTCTGATGTCCTTTGTCTAGCAGGCATAGCCTTAACATCAAAAATAATTCAGCTTTTGAGGTATTTTTTTCTCAAGCAGTTTTTCACTGTAGCATAGCATTTCCCCAATAAGTGTTAACCCCAAGTTTACAAGCTCAGCTCTGTGAACTTAATTAGTACTCTCCCACCAGTGTGACAGCTGCCTGAAATTGGCCAGACTTCAATTAGAAGTTGAAGCCTTTTGCTCTTAAGTGCTAAGGTAAAGGTTCCCCCTGCACATGCGTGCTAGTCCTTCCCGACTCTAGGGGGCGGTGCTCATGTTAGTTTCTAAGCTAAAGAACCAGCGCTGTCCGAATACGTCTCCGTGGTCATGTGACTGGTATGACTAAACACCGAAGGTGCACGGAGTGCTGTTACCTTCCCACCAAAAGTGGTCCCTATTTTTCTACTTGCATTTTCTACATGCTTTCGAACTGCTAGGTTGACAGAAGCTGGGACAAGTAACGGGAGCTCACTCTGTTACGTGGCGCTAGGGATTTGAACCGCCAAACTGCCAACCTTTCTGATCGACAAGCTTAGTGTCTTAGCCACTGGGCCACTAGTGATTACTCACTTTCAAATTGCTAGGTTGGCAGAAGCTGGAACATATGATGGGAGCTTCTCCTGTTGCATAGTAGCACTTGTTATGTGGCGCTAGGGATTTGAACTGCTGAACTGCCGACCTTCTGATCGACAAGCTCAGCATCTTAACCACTGAGCCACTGCATTCCATCTCTTAAGGGCTAGTACCTTCTCAATGTTTATTCCCCACTTTACTGTGTGCCTCTTTACTCACTTGTAATCCCTTCCACTCCAATGAATAAAAATTCAAATTCCATATAGGTAGTGTACCCATTATCCACTTTTCCAGTTGTCCCTGCTATCTTTTCCCTGTCCAGATATCTGGTAATCCTACCTTGGAGGGGAGTCATGGGGTTGGCAGTGATCTGAAACTGAGGCAAAGAGCCAGGCACAGGGACACTCAGTGGGGTCAACCATTTTCACCCTGTTAAAATGTTCTGCTCACTCAAAGCATTTTGACTCAGCAGTGGGGAGAGGGCCCGCAAGGCAACTCAAAGGTTGTTTTTTTTTAAAAATGATCTAGATTAATTAGTTTGCCTTCATCTTTGTTTATCTCGGTATCTGTTACATGCTGATCACTTAGATCCCTGCTCTGCCTGGAATGCAAAGTTTATTACCTAGGACACAGAGCTGCTAAGCTGCTGCTTTGTGTCTCTTCCCAAGTTGCAAGTAACAGTATGTTCTTTTCCTCTTTCCTAGGTTATTTTCATTATTGAGATAGAAACCCATTAGATTGTAGAGCATTCCGGTTTTGGCTCTGAGGTCCACATTTCCTCTCCTTTTCAGGGGGCAATTGTGGGAAGAATAGTCTTTCCTCCCAATGACATCTGTCCCAATTAGCCACAAATAGATCTTCAGCGTTAAAATATCTCCCAGCAGCTCCAGCTGCAATTTATAGTGGATTCCTCTTTTGTTTAGGAACAAGTATAGAAATGGATTTTGTTTGTTTCTTTGTTTAACTGTACTTTTGACATAGCCCAGTCCTGGAGGCCTTGGGCACCATAAAACCACAAATAAAGGCCAAAACAAAAAGAACCCACAGTATAACAAAAACACCACGAGAAAGCAAAAGCAAACTCAAGATAGCTACCCACAACCATCCAACTGGGACCAAAGACTTGTTAGAATTGAGCTTTTGGGTTGTTTCCAAAACATCTGTAAAGTGGTGGCTGAAAAATTCTGTAGGGAGGGTATTTCCACCAAGAAGGCCTGCTATCTGATCCATACCTGCTTTACCTCACAAAATGAGGGTGGGGGGTGGGGGTGGGGGTGGCAGATCCTCTCTAGACGAGCATACTGGATGAGTACATTTGGCTGGAGAGCTGTTGCCTGATGTTTGTGAAAACAGCAACAGCGAGAAACAAAAATAAAGGAAGAAAAGTTGACACAAACAGAAGAGAAACAAACCCACACAATCCAGGCAATTTCACTCATTGTTGATAAAGGCCTGGGGGAAGTCAAGTCTTTAAGGCCGTTCAAAGCACCAGCAGGATGGGAGCCATCTGGATCTCAGGGAGCTCAGGCTTCATTCCAATAAGCAAGTTATACGATAGAGAATGGGCATTTCTGGCATCCTGATAGAGGGTTTTATTCAATCAAAGGAATTCAGAGAGCGCCAACCCTGCCAGATTAAATCAGGCAGGTTGATACTATGAGAGATATGTGGTTCCTTAGATAATCGGGCCCTGTGCCATGTAAGGCTTTAAAACAGTGGTTCTCAACGTAGGGCCCAGGCCCCATGGGGGGGGGGAGCAATTTGATTTTTAATGGGGGGCAATTTGAACCTTGTTTAAACCAAGTTAATGACCTTTTACGCTTCCTCGCTTGAATAGAGTTCACTTTTTGAAAAAAGTAAGAATTATATGTCACGGGGGAGCATCAGGATTTTAAAGATGCTTAGGTGGGGCATGCCCCCAAAAGGGTTGGGAACCACTGCTTTAGAGTTATTATCCAGTACCTTGAACCACGAAGGTACATCAGTATACCAAGGCATGCCCATCATCGCCATCACTGCTGCATTCTGGACCAACTGAAAATTCTGAATGGTCTTCAAGGGTAGCACTGTGAAGAACATGCTACAGTAGTTAGGCCATGAGGTGACCAGGACATCAGTGTTGTGGTCCGCCGACGGTCTGCGGACCTGGCAGCAGAGTTGTACAATGAAGAGGTTGGGGAGGAACATGGACCAGACTACACGTGTGCTTTTTACTGTATCAGGAAGCCTAGGTCAGAACAATCAGTGACTATCTGAAGAGCTTCCAATTCTAGGAAAGGACAGAACTGGGGCACCAGATGAAGCTGTGCAAAGTCTTCCTGGCTAAGGCTACAACCTGCTCCTCAAGCAGGAGCCATGAGCCTAGGAAGATTGCACACTCTTAAATGGAGAAATGCAATCCCATCTCCAGTCAGAGATGGAATATCTCTAGATCTGATAGACCAAATACTCATAGCCACTTGATTTTGGTGGGATTGAGTCAGAGAGGGTCCCTCCCTGTCCAAATCTGCATAGCTTCCAGTCACAGGGATAGAACATCTTACTGGACCAATCCAGAGTCATCAATGTACCAAACATTAAACCAGTGGATGACTTCACACACTAACTGAAAAGGAGATGAGAAGAACGGAGCATGTGAGTTCCCACAAAAGAGGGGCCAAGATAATGATTTCTTTCTCCTCTTCCACTAACAATATCAACAGGAATTGGCCCAGAGAAAGAAAGAGAACCATGTGTCTCCATTCCCCAGCCCATGAAATTGACTTAGAAGGCTATAATATTGATAGCTACTAAAACAGGGGAATCAAATTTGCATCATGTGCTGGCCACCCCCACCCCCTTTTTAGCAAAGGGAAAAGTCACGATACATCACATGATGATGTGATGCTACAAGTTTGACACCCTTGCACTGAAAGATCAAGAGCACAAAGGATGGATGCACCATCTTCATCCTGACTCCATAAGTCATCTACATCAATGGCCAAAGCTGTCTCGGTACTAAATTCCAGCCTGAAGCCTGACAGAAATGGGCTCGGATAATCCATTTCCTCCAGGTTTTCATTAACTGCAGACTGATTGCTGTGTCAACAACTTTTCCCAAAAAGGGAAGGTTGGAGACTGAATGATAGATATCAGAAACCCATTGGGTTCAAAGATGACTGGCATCATTGACTCTTCTAAGGCAAGAGGCATCATCTCCCTTGTCAAAGAGGCTGACAATACAGAATAGATAAGGATTTCTGCTAATTTTTGATGGCAGGCTGAATCCATGAGAAAATGATGTCAGTAGGTGTTCCCAAATAAAAAGCTTCCAGCACTATCTATTTAAATTATTATGTGGTTGGTTTTTTTTGTGTGTGTGTGTGTATTTTCATGCTTAACATTTTGGGGGAAATAAATAAATAAATAAATAAATAATAATGGGCTACAGGTGGAAGGCACTATTATATTCCTGTATGATGCGATCAAATGAGGAAGAGAATTTCACACAATAAGCCTCATGAGGAAATACGTAAAACATGCAATTTGGGAGGGTAAATCAGATTTTAACAAGGTCAAAATTCAGTTGCTGAAATGTGGTTGATTTAGGCTTATTTGCTTATATTTGATACAGTAAATGCAAAGGCTTCTGTTTGTTACAGGTCAAGGTGGAGAACCAGTATGATTTCCAGGACATAGCCAGTGTAGTAGCTCTCACCAAGACCTATGCCACCTCAGAACCTTTTATTGATGCCAAGTATGATATCCGTATACAAAAGATTGGCAATAACTACAAAGCCTACATGTGAGTCTGGTAAAATTTCCCCCGTGTTTATATCTCCTTACTCTTAGCAAATGTTGCAACTTCCCCCTAGAAGCTTCTTGACCTGCACTTGATCCCTCCATTACTTAAATCAACTTCCTTTCTACTTTGCCTCCTCCCGTCAGCAGAATGATGTCTTCCATTAAGCTTTATTGATCCTGGTCAGCATTTTCAAGTCACTTTCTAGAAACAATCCTGGAAGAGGTGACCATATGCAAACGTTTGGGTCTCGCATCTTTAATAAGTGATCTACATGGAATTTTGGCAAGCACACATTGTCATATAAAATTGAAATACCTACATTCTCTCTCTCTTTTTTTTTTTTTTCAAACTACGAGAGATATGTACCACCCTGCTCCTCTCCCTCCCTCTTTTGGACTTTGTATGTGCTCTATCTCTGAGTGAAAGTTTAGATTGTACCTGCTTTGAGGACTCAGTTTCTCGAAACACAAATTTAATTTAATATACCCTTTATCGGACAAGCCTTATTTGAATTCCCCCTTCTCAATCTTTATCAGTCTCTTTCCTGATTTTATAGACCTCCTTTTTCAAGGAAATGTTTGCTCTGGTTTCTCCCTGGATCTTTTAATACCCATAATGTCCTCTTTCCCCCTGGCAGGAGGACCTCTGTTTCAGGCAACTGGAAAACCAATACTGGCTCTGCCATGTTGGAGCAAATAGCTATGTCAGATAGGTGAGTGGCATGGATGGGGAAATATGATTGGGTAGATAGAAGGGATTATAAATAAATGCTTAGAATAGGAGGACTCTTCCTCTCTATGGCTTCCCAAGCTCTTCTCCTGGCTAAATACATCTGAGTGAAAGTGATAAAATTAGGAGGGCTCTGTACTTGTGTTACATTTATAATTTTGTCTCTGGTCTTGATTTTTTCCATTCCTGCGGTAGGTACAAGCTATGGGTGGACACTTGTTCAGAAATTTTTGGTGGTTTGGACATCTGTGCGGTAGAAGCTCTACATGGCAAGGATGGACGTGACCACATTATTGAGGTGAGTTGCTGGGAATGCTTATATTTTAACAAATATACCAGGGAACACAAACCTTCTAAAAAATTATTAAAAGAAGGGAAGATTAGAATTTATAAGGTAAAGAGACAGGTTAAAAGTTTCTTTTTAAATTGAGGATTTTTAAGCAAATCAGCTCTTTTTAACAGGTTGGTTCTGGAAATAATGAAACCTCAACATGCATGTGTTTTAGGGACAGTATTGTACTCTCTCAGGCCAAAGAGATTTGAGTTGAAATCCATTTTCAGCTGCGATGCTCACTAGATGGCATCAGGCCACTCTCTGTCCCCCTTTCCTCAAACAGTACAGCATTAATTTAGTGTGTCAGGGAATCTCTATCATTCCTATTGTTGTAGAAAACCTTATGGATATTTACTGAAAAGGTTTGGGGAATGGTTTGGAAGAACCTTGACCCACATTAAAAATAAATGTTTTTTATTAATATTCAGAATATATAGTTCAATGTGTCTTGGAAAGCTCAACCATGATAAAACAACTGGTGGTTAATATCAAGGTCCTTTGAGACATAAAGATATATATCACTCTGCTTCTACTGCATTTTCCTATGTTTTGAGTGAATGTATATTTTGTCTATTGATGATGGTTTTCCATGTTACAGGCAGTGGGACAAACTGGCTTAGTTCCAGTTACTTCCTGGCTACATGGATCAGACTGTATTCTTTGAGTCACCATCCGTTGCACCATGTGGTTTTGTTAACATTATCGCTTAGTGTTTATACACACAGCACACGTAATCCTTCCAACGAATACCCTGTAATGGTGGTTATCTGTTATTATCTCCATTCTGAAGATGATTATCTTCTGTAGGGAGAGGGGCTGTCAGAGGAAATACATTCTCTGGATGTTATCCATATTTCATATTATCTATTTGTTTTCATCCCAAGTTGAAACTTCTGCTATTAATTTGCTAGTGCCATTAAGTGTTTAAAGTAGGCATTTAAAAAACAACAATAACGTCATTTCCTGCAGAAGGTCTTGGACTAATTCACACATGTTCTACTTAAGGGAAACAGCTCACTTCCTGTTTGTTCTTGTTCTTTCCTCAGGTAGTGGGATCATCCATGCCTCTGATTGGAGACCATCAAGAGGAAGATAAGCAGCTGATTGTGGAGCTGGTACTGTCACGCATGGCCCAGGTCATTCCTCGTACCCCCGTGCCCTCCCCTGTGCGCTCTGCCTCAGGACAGCATGCCCAGGTATTACGACTTTGTTTTTCATCATAAACACAACAGCAGTCATTCCCCATTCTTTGTTTTTCCCCTGCAGTTTATGTTTAGTCACTGCTTACTAGAAGTTGAAGGAAAGGAATCAGAGGGAGGAGGAAATCCTGGCTCAGAGCAGCAAACTGTCATAGTGAAGTTTACAGATTGCGGCAAGAGTAATGGGGAACTAAGCACAGGTTGCCTGCATTAGGACCAGGGTTATTATCTATATTTTCTAATTGAAGTTGTTGAGTCAAAAAGATGCAGAAGATTGCAGCATGAGGGACTCTTTGATTTTGATAATTTTGATAATAAAAACTTTTATTTTTGATAATGGGCAATTAGATGGCTTAGGAAAACCTATACAATGAAGTCAAAGTCAACATTTCTTTCTAACTATTTGATCTCAAGCACCTGGTGTTCTTCTCTAGTGCTGTAGAGATTTCATTTAAATGCCATGGATAGTAAACATTGGTAGATTGGTCTAACTTCGAATTTGTCCAATCTCAAGATCTTAAGAGCAACTGGATGCACTCCAGGGTTCTGTTTCCCACAGTAATTGCCAGCTAGAGGCCACTGTGAAATTCACAAGTGCCACCAGATCCTCCTATTCATGGTTCTTAGCAATAGGCATTCAGAGGCGTACTGCCTCTAATTCTAGAAGAATATAACCCTCTCAAGTAAAATGGCTATCCTTTGTCTAATGTTCCTTAAAAACCATTGAAGTTGGTGGCTTCTATAACAGTTTGTGTTATGAAGAAGAATGCTTCTCTTGTGTTTTGAAGCTTTTCTTTACCTAAATTGCTATCATCACATCTGTCAAAACAAATTTCAGCGGTTTAGAGACACTCCCCACCCCAACCCCATGTATAGCCATGCATCTGGGAAAAAGGAAGGGCAAGGATAACTGTCTGTTGGTCAAGCCATTCCTCATGTTTTGTGAAGATTTTATATGGTTCCCAGTATTGACGGGCTCCAGTGGAGAAAGATTCCTCCATGTGTCATCTGTTCATTTCTTTTTTTGGGGGGAGGGATTGAATGTCTGAATGGGCAGCTGACTAGGGAAAGATTTAGAGACATTCTTGTATTGCATGGCCAATGCTGCAAAGAAGGTAGAATATCGCAGAAATAGGAAAACTATAGCTGGGCAGGATGGGATAAAAAGAAAGAAGGATAATTTTGATGCATGCGCCTGCTTTTGTTTGTTTTCGTTCATAGGCTCAGTCAGCTCAAGCTGGACAGAGACAAGGCCCTCCAGCCCAACAGAGACCTCCACCCCAAGGTAAATTATGCTTTGGGGGAAATTGTGGTTCAGGTGGGAGGCATCAGACCTTTTTGTTGAAAGGGAATTTTAGCATATCAAGAAGGCTAAAACAGTCTTCCCTCTGTCTTCCAGGAGGACCTCAGCAGCCGCCTCCAGGCTCCCAGCGCCCTCCGTCTCAGCAACGCCCCCCTCCCCAAGGCCAGCAACTCTCAGGCCTTACCCCACAGCCCAGTGGTCCCGCAATGGGCCAGCGTCTGCCCAGTCCCACCACCCAGCAGCCCCCACCACAGGCTCAGCAACGTCCTGCAGGGCAGCGCCAGCCTGGGCCTGGAGTCCAACAGTCTCGCCAGCAGGGGCCACCCTCTGCTCCACAGTCCCCCCAGCCTCAGAGAGGGCCGAGCCCCAGTGGCGGAGGACAGCAGCAGCAGTGGCAGCAAGGTTCCCCCCAGCAGCAGCGGCCCGCAGGGGCTGCCCTAACCAAGACAGCATCTGGGGGCCTCTCAGGGCAACAGCAGCAGGCCCAGCAGGCCCAGCGCCCTCCAGCGGCTGGCGGTCAACCACGGCAGCATCCACGGCAGGGTAGTCAAGGGGGCCTGACCCAGCAGCGCCCACCGGGAGCAGGAGCACAGCAGCAGCGCCCAGCACCACCTACTACCCAGCAGCCGAGGCCCAGTACTCAGGGGCAGGGTCCTGGTGGCCCCGGGCAACAAGGGAACCGCCCTCCACCAAGCCAAGGAAAGCCACAAGTTGCCCAGAAACCCAGTCAGGATCTGCCTCCTCCACCCCAGCCCCAGCTGAAGTAAGCGTTGGACTCTTGGGTTCTCTGTGAAGGGAGCATGGTTAGGCAGGCTTCAAGACTTAATTTTCGCAATGTGGGGTTTTTGTTCCTAGCTAAACAGGGGTTTGGTAGGTTGCCACGGTGATCTGGTAACCTCAGACACTTAAGGGCACAAGCCGTGCTACATGCACTTTCCCCTCACACCAATTCAGGATCACTTTTGCAAATTCAGTGTGTTGTCATTTTGTGTCCTTTTCACTTTTGTCAAAGTTCACCCAGGGGCTAGGGGAAAATATTAGATGAGGGATGATGAGGTGCAGTAGGATGACAAGGCAGGGAAGGGAATGAAAAGTCACTTGCTTATAAGAAATTCTTCACTGACATCATCACTGCTGTCTTGCTTTTTTGTTTGCTTTTGTTTGCCACTGTGAGAACTAGACACTACTTTTCGGTGGGATTCACTCGCCTTCCCTACCAGTTCGCAAATGTGAGCGTGTGCCTTACATTGGGGCGGGTGGGCGGAGCCTCCCGCAGCCGCCGCTACCGGTTTACCCGAACTGGAGAGAACCGTCTGAATCCCACCTCTGATGCAAATCCCCCCCACCCCGCACCCTGCTTTAAGATATCACATTCCTGAGTTGAAAATTGAAAAAATGATTTTTTTAAAAAAATAAAGTACGCTCTAAAACCCCCTAACTGCAGTATATAAATCAAACCTTGCAGGCTAAATTTGAAGCTGAGGGGTTAGCATAAATTTAGGAAAGATGTATTTCATCATCATCCCTTGTGCTGCCTGTGACAAGTGTTTCTTTCCGGTGGCCGTCTTATCAGGGGTGGCATGGAAATGGAGATGAAAGCGAGAGCAGAAAGGAGTAACCCTCACTTTCAATTGGCTTCGCCAGTTATGGCAGTTGTGGGAGGTCAGTTCTGTTGAGATCAACAGGAAGATTTTTTTTTTTAAACAGAGAAGCAGTTACATACGAGGGCAGCAGCACTTAGGGCTTCCGAAAAGCACTTCTTGCTGAATAACGTCTTCAGATATTTGCTACAGCTTTTCGTCAGCCCAAGCTTGCCAAAATCACACAGAGAGTTCATGCTCCTCTGCTCTCAATTCAACAGGATCTACCCATAATGAAAAGAATTGGAATAGGGTGGGGGGGGGGAGGAGTTTCAATTAGAAGAAAATGCCTGAGAATTTCCCTCTTCCCTCGTGTTTTCCTGCTGCAGGATCATTTCCCTAGTCTTCCCCTACTGGATGCACCCTCCTTTGAAGTATTAAATTAGGGCTGGAGTGGGGGGGGGGGGCAATGAGGCCTCTCAATGGCCTTGCCCCCTTTGTGGCTCTTGTGCTTGCTTACCCTACTCTAGAGAAGGAGGGCAGTGCTTCCTAAACTCCCTTTTCTTCTCTCCCAGCATTTCAGACAAAGCAAGTTCTGTTGCCTGACCTGATTTTAATAGTGTCTTTCTCATTTCTCCTCTCCGTCTACCCCTCCCTTCTTTCCTGCCCCCCCATTCCTCCCTCACTGTTCCTTAGCAAATCCCAGTCTCTGACCAATACCTTCCCCCTTGCAGAGGCACCGATGCCGCGGGGCAGCCTTAGTCAGGATGAAGTGCGCGCTGAGAGCATCCGCAGCCTCCGACAGAGCTTCGCCAGCCTCTTCTCCGACTGAGAGACTTCCCCTCTATACTGCGACCCTTCACTTCCCCGGGCCTAGATCCCTTTCCCTGTCTTCTGAGACTCTGTCCCTTTATTGCTTCGACCCCCCCCCCCCCCCCAATGGGAATGCTCTTCCAAAACGAATCGGTTTATTTGCTTATTTTTAATCCCACCTTTTTTCTTTTGAAGAATTTCGCCTGTCCTCCCCTCCATTAACGGCAACCCCCTTGGAAAGGGGGAAGCAATTCATATATCCCTGGAGATCCCTGGTAAAAGGAATGGCACTTGCTGGAAATGGTCAGAGCTAGAAAATGGGTTGATATTAAATCCCCGGGAATACTCAGGCTTTTGAGGCCTGAGGTCATTCTGAATGTAAAGATGGATGGTTGCTTTAAAATTAATTTGTAATTATTTATTAGATTTATACAGCTGCGCATATCACATATGTGCCTCTGGGTGGCTTATATTGAAGAAATTATCTGTACAGAGCAATTATATGGAGAGCGAGAGACAGACAGACAGACAGACAGACAGACAGACAGACAGACAGACAGACATATACATGTGTGTGACAGACAGACATATACATGTGTGTGTCTATGCACACATCAAAACACAACCTTCTCTACCCTAAATGAAATAAGAACTACACAGTCTTCTGGGCAGAAGGGTCTGTTTATGTTCCTTTAAAATCCTAAATCTTCCCTCTGCCCCTATCCTTTGTTCCGGAACCTATTTTTTTGCTCTGTTTTGTATCCATTTCTGCAGAATATACTATCCCCATGCAAATTAAACCTGCCAGTTATCAGAGAGCTTCCTTCCTTCCTTCCATCAGGATCTCCCTTTTCATCTGGAGGCTGCAGATTTCTCAAGTCCACAACTCTTCTATATAAATATGCAAACTTTATGCCTGGTTCTCTTCTCCCAGCCTAGAGGTCCCCAGGCTTGGGAAAAAAGGGAGAGGAGAGGGGTCTCCAGGGATCTCTGTACATAGCATGAGGGAGGGGACTTCTCCTGGGGCCCATGTCTGTGTTTGTGGCCACAAAGATGTCTATGTTGCTGTTTGTGAATAAGCGAGTCAATTGCCACTTGCCCTTTGCACAATCCTGTTGTCCCCACTCCTTAGCTGCCCGCTTCCAACTCTTGTTGCCTTGGCTGCAGGTTCCGCCCCCACTTCAGCAATGTGCAACTTTCTTCCCATGCGTTTTGGTAACCGTATACTTGGCAAGCCTTAATCTAGACACACACCTCCTTTCCATCCTACCTCACACTGTTTCCCCCCCTAGTTTTTCCCTAGTAGCACTGCAGAAAACTCCCAGTCTGTCACTCCACTATAAGCTTCAGCATCTACTGATCATCAGGAAGGTGCTGGGCAGGGCCAATGAGGTACTTTATCCTCAAACCTTTTGCTAAGCTGGTTTAGAACCCAGTCGTCATGGAGGAGAGACAGTTGGCCAATACTTTTGAGTTTGTGGTGGAGAATGCAGTTGTTTTTGTTATGCCCATTTTCTGTTCTTCCTCCCATTTGGCCAATCAAATCTATCAGCTCTTTTCCCAAAACAGCCATAGTACTGCCACTATAGCCAAGGGATGCTTTTGCTATTTTGATGACTGAAGAAATAAAACTTCTTCCCCGATGAACACAAGGGGTTCACATCCAAAAGAAGAACTTGGTCCCCTTCCTTCCCCCCCTTGTATATAACTCAAGAGAGAAACCCCCCACTCTATTTTTGTGATTCTCCTTTATCCCTAAAGCTGTGTCAATTACTCTTGTCCCCTTCTTTGAAAGATCATGGGGACAGTGCCACTTAACGCGTGATGGTCTGATACTGCAAAGTCGCGTGTTGTAGCTGTGTTGTGACATGATGCTTTGAGCTGTGTTTGCAACTTAACTGTCAGGTTGGGGGGGGGATGCAGCAGAGGCTCAATTCCTGTGTATTACACCCCCTTTCCATTCTTCAGCCTCTTCTCCCCAGAGATCTATTCCTTTGCCACGAAGAGATCTGGGAAGGACAATTTAAAGTGCTAACTTGGTATCTTTGTTATTTATTCTTGTCTGGAAAGTGCATCCCCCTCACGCACACTATTTTTGTGGGAATAGAGGCCTTTCCTATTGCTGTGATTCTGTCTCTGTGAATCAAAATTTCAATGGATCAGTGATGTAAAAGAACATAAATAAATAAATATATCTATATTAAAAATCCAAATGCTTGCTGGAAAAATGCATGTTCTGTCACCGGAATGAAATCAATGCACACATACAGACACTACATATGAAGAGATATGAAGAGAAAGGGGTATGATGACATCAAAATGGAGAAGTGAGTAGATGAAAGCAAGTATATGTAGTACGGGAAGAAAGGGGTGTGGATTTTCTTTTTCTTTTTTGTGACTTCAAGGATTCAACAACAGTTTTGATGCAATCTGTCCCTGCTGATGAGCTTCCCAATGCACATCTAGGTCCTGTTGAGCCACAGAATGCTGGATTACATGGATAGTGATGTTGATTTGGCAAGATTCTTCCTCTGTTTTGTTAGCTTTGTTGATGTATCCTAGCAGCGAAAATAATTTTTTGCAATGTCCCACATTCTTAAGAGCCCCCTTTTCACACGGAAACCCGTGAGACCAGTATGAAACATTATTTTAAAAACAGCATTTGTTGTCGTATTATTTCTATTTTATAAACAAAATTCCAGTGTAAAATAAGTAAGGGCACACTGGATACGCACAAACCATTTAAAGCAGTTGCTTGTTCATTATCATGGTAAAATGTGGCTAGGCAGCCGTTTTGCAAAGGGCAGGTGTCCCATTTGCTGCCATGGATCATGTGGTGGTTTTTTTGCAAAAAATTTAAAGTCATTTAAAGTCGACTTTAAAGGCGCATCACTGGACCTGCCACTCTTTTTGTGGTGGCCATTAGCGTGACAGAAGGGGCGCAGTGACTAGAGTTACAGGAGTGGCCATTAGGTAAGGGCATGTGGGGTGCATGGGGCATCTTTCCCCTCCCTTTCCCCCCCCCCTCCGGCCTCGCCTCCTCACTTCATGTTGCTTGCACAGCAAGCAACCAGAGGAAATGGTGGGGACTGGCTGCACATGCATTTAAATATTTTCGGGGAGGGCTTATTTTCAGGGGGGCTTATTTTAACGCACCCGCTCAAATAAGCCTGATTGGGCTTATTATCCAGGGAGGTCTTACTTTCAGAGAAACAGAATAGAACGGAACGGAATAGAGAAATGAGAAATAAAAGTTGGAAGGGACCTTGGAGGTGTTCTAGTCCAACCCCCTGCTTAGGCAGGAAATCCTAAACATTTTAAGCCAAATGGTTGTCCGCTGTCTTCTTAAAAACTTCCAGTTTTGGAGCAACAACTTCTGGACGTAAGTTGTTGCACTAATAGTTCTAACTGTCAGGAAATTTCTCCTCAGTTCCAAGTTGCTTCTCTCCTTGATGAGTTTCCACCCATTTCTTCTTGTCCTGCCCTCAGAAGCTTTGGAGAATAATTTGACTCCCTCTTCTTTGTGGCAGCCCCTGAAATATTGGAACACTGCTATCATGTCACCCCTAGTCCTTCTTTTCATTAAACTAGACATACCCAATTCCAGCAACCGTTCTTTATATGTTTTAAGTCTAATCATCTTTGTTGCCCTTCTCTGCACTCTTTCTAGTGTCTCAACATCTTTTTATATCATGGAGACCAAAACTGGATGCAGTATTCCAAGGCATTATGTAATGGTATTAACACATCACGGGATCTTGATTCTGTTCCTTTGTTAATGCAGCCTAGAACTGTGTTAGCTTTTTTGGCAGCTGCTGCACACTGCTGGCTCATATTTAAGTGATTGTCCGCTAGGACTTCAAGATCTCTCCCACAGCTATTACTATTGAGTGAGGTACCACATATATTGTACCTGTACATTTTGTTTTTCTTGCCTAAATGCAGGACCTTACTTTTTTCACCACCAAATTTCATTCAAAAGAATAAACTCTGTCCAGTGAAGTTCAAATGGATTAGAAATTACAATAATCCTTGGAGTTAGAACAGTTTTAACCAAAACAAATGGTGGCCTGAGATAATCGTCTCTGTGATGCAAAGATACATCTGGGGCTCTCTTGGCAAAGAAAAGTTGCGTGATAGAATGAGAGTGAGAGGCATGTATCAAAAAGTATATTTTCATGGAAGAAAATGGACAGGCACCATATTTTACTCAAGAGGTTTAAAATACAGACACACCTCATTTACCAATCACAATCAAGACTGGCAATTTTGTTGTTAAGTGAAGCGGTCACTAAAATAAACCATAACTCTGCTTTTGATCTTATTTCAGTTTACCTTTGTGGAATCAAGGACCTAAATGTGAGGATTGCCTGAGAAGTTACTTTTTCCTCACTTATAATTGCAAATGATTGCTAAATGCAGTTGCTAAATAAAGGCTACCTATAGACAACTATTGCCACTGGCATTATAATAGCAATAGCTGTGTGCTTGCACTGTATCATCTGGCAGGCAAATAATAATAATAATTCCTATGGTGTCATGCTGGTTATTCCTGAGGCGAAGGAGAAAGATCCATTTTAGAGTTCTTTTTAAGGCGGGGGAATGCCGAAAGTCCAAAATCCAGATAAATTTATTCTAGTTTACACTTCCATTTGATAATAATAATAATAATAATAATAATAATAATAATAATAATAATAATAATAATAATAATTTTATTTGATTAGCCGCAACCCTCTCCCGAAGGACTCGGGGCGGCGTACAATCAAGCTGATAAAAAATACACATAAGACAAACATATATACAAAAACAGAGACATATACATATGTGCATGGAGGAGGATGGACTTAAGTGAAAGACAGTTAAAAAACACAATTTAAAATCCCCTAATAAAATTACCAAATTAAAAAACCCATCAGGAGCGTTACTAAGTTATGGTCGAGCCAGGCCAGCTATTTGGAAAAGGTGGGTCTTGAGCTTGACACGGAAGGAGCAGAGGTCAGTAGTAGTCCTAATATCCGGGGGGAGGTCATTCCACAGGGCTGGGCCCGCCACAGAGAAGGCTCTGCTCCTAGGCGCCGCCCCATGGCACTGTCTGGTAGACGGCACCTGGAGAAGTCCCTCTCTGTGCGAGCGGATGGGTCGTAGGGATGTATGGGGCAGAATACGATCCCGCAGGTAACTAGGTCCTGAGCCATGGAGCGCTTTAAAGATCGTAATCAAAACCTTGAAACGCACTCGATAGACCACAGGGAGCCAGTGCAGCTCGCGCAGGAGAGGTGTCACATGGGAGTACTTGGTACTCCCCATAATCACCCGCGCGGCCGCATTCTGGACCAACTGCAGTCTCCGAGTGCATTTCAAGGGGAGCCCCATGTAGAGAGTGTTACAGTAGTCCAGGCGAGACGTCACCAGCGCATGGGTGACTGTGCGTAAGGCGTCCCGGTCCAATAGGGGGCGCAATTGGCGCACCAGGCGAACCTGGTGGAACGCCCCCCTGGCCACGGCTGTCACATGTTCATCCATGGACAGCCTGGCATCCAGGAGGACGCCCAAATTGCGCGCCCGCTCCACGGGGGCAAGTTGAATGCCCCCAATGGCCAGAGATGGAATTATCTGGTTGAACCGGGGGGCCGGAACCCACAGCCACTCCGTCTTGGAAGGGTTGAGCCTGAGTCGGTTGTCATCCATCCAGACCCGTACGGCTTCCACACACCGGGACATCACTTCGATGGCCTCGTTGGGGTGGTTCGGGGTGGAAATGTACAGCTGAGTATCATCAGCGTACAGATGATATCCCACCCCGAAACCACGGATGATCTCACCCAGCGGCTTCATGTATGTGTTGAACAGGAGCGGCGAGAGGACCGACCCCTGTGGCACCCCACAAGTAAGGGGGCTTAGGGTCGACCTCTGCCCCCCTGCCAACACACGTTGCGTCCGGCCGGAGAGGTAGGAGCCGAACCACCGCAAAACGGTGCCCCGGACCCCCAACCCCTCCAGTCGGTGCAACAGGATACCATGGTCGATGGTATCAAAAGCCGCCGAGAGGTCTAATAGGACCAGGATAGAGGAGCAACCCCTATCTCTGGCCCTCCAGAGATCGTCTACCAACGCGACCAAGGCCGTCTCAGTGCTGTGCCCAGGGCGAAAGCCGGACTGGCGCGGGTCTAGATAATCATTCTCCTCCAGATGTCGTGGGAACTGAGAAGCCACCACACTCTCTACAACCTTCGCCAAAAAGGGAAGGTTGGAGACAGGACGATAATTGGCCAGCTCCGTAGGGTCCAGGGAAGGCTTCTTGAGCAAGGGTCTCACCACCGCCTCTTTCAAGGCGGCCGGGAGAGACCCCTCACCCAACGAAGCGTTCACTAGGCCCAGGAGCCAGTCGCGTGTAACCTCCCAGGAAGCCAGTACAAGCCAGGAGGGACACGGGTCCAGCAAACATGTGGTAGGTCGCAGTCGTCCACGCAATCTGTCCAAATCCTCGATGGCAACCAAGTCAAACTCCTCCCAAAAAGGTTTCTCAAGACTCGCCACTGGCGTCTCGACTGGGCCACTGAAGGGGACCCAATCCTTCCGGATTTGAGCGACTTTATCCAGCAGGTATTTCCCAAACTCCTCTGCTCTACCCTGTAGAGGGGCCTCCCGCGGCCTCTGAAACAGAAGGGAGCGGGACACCCGAAACAGGGCGGCAGGGCGGTTCTCTGCGGATGCAATGAGAGCGGCACAGTATCGACGTTTAGCCGTTCTCAATGCCTGATCTGATGGCAGCTCTGATTGTGACTCCTTGTTAGCAAAATAGGGAGAAAAAGCTATAAAATGGGTTTAGCCTCCTCAGAGGCAAGATGTTTCCAAATTCCAGTTTCTGGAAGGTACAAATGGCAAACCTCTGTGGTGCATTTCTTTATAGATCCTCCTTGACTTACAACCATTTTTTAAAAAGCAATTTTGAAGTTATGACGGCACTAAGAAAAGTGACTTGCAGGCAGGCCCAGTACTTATGACTGTTGCAGCATCCTTGCAATCACCTGATTAAATTTCAAGTATTTGGCAATCAGCATGTATTTATGGGGGTTGCAGCATCCCAAGTTCATTGATTGCCATGTGTGACCTTTCTAGCCAGCTTCGGAGAAGTAAATTCAACCAGGGAAGCTGGATGTGCTTAACAACCATGTGATTCACTTAACAACTACAGTGATTTGCTTAACAACCATGGCAAAAGGTTTTAAAATTGGGCATCATTCAGCAATAGCCCTTAGACTTATATATCGCTTTGCATTGATTTACAGCCCTCTCTAAGTGGTTTAAAAAGTCAACATATTTCCCCCCAACAATCTGGGTTCTCATTTTACCCACCTTGGAAGGATGGGAGGTTGAGTCAACCTTGAGATGGTCAGAAGCGAACTGCTGGCAGTCAGCAGAATTAGCCTGCAATACTGTGTTCTAACCACTGCGCCACCATGGCTCTTACCATAGAAAACAGACCATGTCTTTAAGTTAAAACTAGAGTATAAATCGGGGGTCACCAATCTTTCGGACCTCAGGGACAGAGGTGGGTTGCTGCCGGTTTGGTCCAGATCAGAGCAGCGGAAAGCTCTGCCCACCCACCCAGACACTTCTGTGTATGCGCAGAAGTGTTGCGTGTGGGAGCGTGCCCAAACAGATAGTGAAAAAATTGGCAACCCACCTGTCAAGCTGGCCTCCCTCAGCAACCAAGAAAGAAACCACTTAACTCCATTTTGCAGAATTAAGAGTACTTTTACTGGTTATGAAAAGATAGCAGCTAAGCAAAGCAAGGTCTGAGGCAAAAGTGCACGAAATCATACATATCAATATGAGACCAACCCCCTCCCCCCTGGTAACCCCCATCCCATTGTCCAATCTGCAAATCCCTCAGGTGTCATGTGAGTTTCATCTTCAAGGAGCATCATCAGGTTGGTATGCAGGACGGTTGGCCTTGACCAACACCAAGCACCAGTCTCCAGCATGCGCAGTAGACGATGAGAACAAAACTCCCTTTTTACAATCTCTCCTGTACTAAAACTTCCCCTCACAAATGCCAAGCTCCCCCTCCCCATTTCAATGGCAGCCGAAAGCAAATAGCAAAGCAGAGGCTGACACCACCTCTGTTCAGGGACCATTAAATTCACAATTTTAAATCTTGCGGATCACTAATATGAATCCAGCACACCTCTCACTGAAGCACCTGGACTCCCAGTGAAGGAATGGGGACCTTCAGGCACTTAGTTGGCCGCCTATTTCTGCAAGCTTAAATACTCAAAGAGCCATTTGGACCTGTTTATCTCCCTCTCTCTCTCTCATCTTTCTCTCTCTCTCTCTGTATCTCTCACTTTCTCTCTCTCTCTCTCCCTCCAACTCTCTTCCCCCTCTCATCTCTCTTTCTCTGTCTCAACTCTCTCCCCCTCTCTCTTTGTCTCTCTCATTTCTCTTTCTCTCTGTCTCTGTCTCATCTCTCTCTCTCATCTCCCCCCTTTCTTTATCTGTCTCTCATCTCTCTCTTTCATTTCTCTCTCTTTTTCTCTCATATTTCTTTGATCTCTCTCTTTCTCTCATTCTGATTCTCCAGTGCTCTCTGGGTTTCGCGGGCACTTCTTTGGTCCTTGTTGGTGCTGGATGCACCTTGGTCACTCAAGCAGATGCATGACCTGCTCTCCACCCCAAGACACTCACCCAACCCAGCTGCAGCTGATGCTCCACATTAAAATGGGCTCCAAGAGGAAAAGAGGATGCCATCTCCCCTGTTGTGAAGTGCACAACAGTGGTGGAGAAAAACAGCCGGGGCAGGCCTGTGTCTCGGGGTTGAGAGGAAGTTGCACATCTCCCTGAGAGATTGAGGTGCGCCAACATGGAGCACCAACAAGACCCAGAAAAAAAGCCCATGAGACCCAGCAAGAGATGAAGCTTTGCTTCTGCTCTGAAATATGGAGTGAATCTTCATCCCCACCTTCCCTTCTCAGGCCAGGTGAGGAGTGATGGGGAGGGCAAGGGGCAGGGCCAGCCAATGGTGGGTTCATCCAACAGGAAGCCACAGCAGGGGAAAGAAAGAGCCATGGGTTGCTGACACCCATTGCTTTGGCCCACCTACGCCATCATCAGCACCCTTGCCACAACAGCACTATTACCTCATTCTGGCTGGAGAGGAGTGCATTACCTGCACATCGCATCACCTGCAAAGTTGCACATAACTCCCTCTACTGTGGAGATTTCCAGCCCCACCATGAGCTGCCTGACCGATCCAATATTCCAGAGCTCTAGTCACAGGACTGGCCATTGGTCATCCTGGAGCAGCTCCTTCACCCAGGTGCACTGCGGAGCACCAAAATTTTCTCACGGACCACCACTGGTCAGTGGACCACTAGTTGGTGACCTCTGGTATAGTTCATAGACTCTGTTTAACAACTGCCTTGTTTAGCAATGCGAATCCTGACCCCAATTATGGTCATAATTCAAAGACTAACTGTTTTGAACCAATTTGTATGCTACCCAACTCCTAAAGACTCTTACTTATTGTTACCTGTTTATAGGGTTTCTGATGACAGATTTTATTAGATACTTGCTCTAACTACAGTGGTTTCCACCAAGGTCCTCTGTTCCAGACTCAACCTTCGCTGGATTGTTCTCACTTGTTGTAATTAATAAAGAGCTGTTGTTACCATTAAGCCTGTGTGTGCCTATCCATTACCCAATCTAACACTGGCGATGAAGGTGGGATTGGAAGGCAACTAGGTGAACCGAAGAGCATAGCAATCCAGCAAGTACATGCAGCCCGGAGCTCAGCACGGCTTCAAGCAGCCATTTTTTAGCGGCAAACTCAAAATGGTCTCTGAACACAAAATGGCCATGCACGCCCCACCGACTCCGTATGCCCCAGTCACCGAGCTCTGGGACTCATACATGCTATGGTTTGACTGCTTCCTTGAGGCAAACAACCTCATGGGCCTTTCTGAAGGCTGCAAGAAGAACATGTTCCTCGGATACTGTGGCCGGGAAGTGTTCGAGATGGCGAAAGACCTCTCTGAGCTGACACCACTGCAATCAGTCGCCTGGTCCATCCTTCAGCAGACACTGAGGACCCACTATGCGCCCAAGCCATCCAAGCATGTTCGCCAGCATGAGTTTAACATCAGAAACCAGAAGGAGGGCGAGTCAATTAACGAATACGTTGCGGTGCTCCGCAAGGCCGCAGCGTACTGCAAATTCCAAGACCTGGATGAGCTGATTCTGGACCCATAATTTGCAGCGTGCGGGACATTAACCTGCAGAGGAGGTTACTTGCTAAATCTAACTTCACTCTGCAGATCGCACTGGACAAGGATGCACACTGGGTGTGTGTGTGTCATACGTTGCCTTATGGGTGCAGCACACTAGTGCATGACCCCCCCCCTACGCTCCCCCCTTATGGCACACGAGCCAAAATAGGTTCGCTATCGCTGAACTAGACCTTTGGCTTGATTCAACAAACTTTCTGGATTGCCAGTGCTCTTTCTTTAGGAATGGCATAAAGAATATGACATCTTTCCCTACTTCGGTCCGTGTGTCACATCAGTTACTGTTTCAAGACTTCCTGCTATTTTCTCAGGCTGTTTATCATGCTTACTGCCACCATAACCACCCTGGCCCCAATTGCTGCTGCTCTCACCAAGTTTAATCTCCTTTTCTTCTGCCTCCACCCCATCTTCCTGATTGTTTTTCCAATTTTTACTATCCACTTTCTCCAAGACCTGCTCACTCTTTCATTCATCTATTTATTTTTCCAATCCATCAAAAAAAGAAGAAAAGAAGAGTAGATGTTTCCTTAATCAATAGAGGGTGCTAGAATACTGGGACATTGTATCCCAGTTATCATCTCATTTGAAAAACATGCTTTATTCTCCTACTTCCCTTCAAGGGAAAAAGCTATGAATCTGAGTCTGTAGCACCTCCAGCTGGTAAAGGAAATAGCTAAATTATTATTTTTTTGTTCTAAGTTCCCCCCACATGATAAAACAAAACAAAATGTAAACATAAACATTATAAATTTAAATAATAAATTGTTATAAATTAAAATATAATATATTCACTACCAAATTTACAATTAAAATCAACATAAAAGTTAAAAAATGAACCCAACTTTTGAAATATAGTCCTTGACATGTTATTCAATGCCTGGTATGTCCAAGAAACCAAACTCTTTCCTGTTTTTGTTTTAGGCCATTGATTGGTCAATCTATGTCTAGATTAAATCTAGATTAATCTAGATTAAAGCCTTCTAGATGTTCAGCGGCTGATGAATGAAAAAGAAATCTGAAGGTAGAATTACAGTAGGAACATGGGGCATAAGCAGCATAGGCAGGAAAGTTCAACATAATGAAATATGAGATGAACTGATTTTAGAAATTGGGCATCAATGAATTGAAATGGACTAGAATCGGGGCCCTTCATTTGGAAGATCCTTTTTACTACTTGTTTTTTTTTACTGCTCGGGGCATGAAAACCAAAGTAATGGTGCTTGCTTTTATAATAAGGACGGTTCTTGGATATGATGTAATCAGTGACTGAGTAACATCAATTAGAATTCACAGGTGGCTCTTTAATATGATAATTATGCATGTTCAATTACCAATGGAGAAGAGGAAGCTAACAAGTTTTATGGTCGAGTTCAAGATAATGGCAGAACATGCAAGCAAATTGTTCTGTTTGCATTTTGAATAGGGAAGGTCAATGTAGGACACAGTAGGAAGGAAAACATAATTGAACGATATGATCCAGTAAATAAAAATAAAGCAGAAGAATGCCTTATCATAATTTGGTGGGTATATCCTGCTGACCAGTTATTAAGGAAAGGGATTTTTGCAGTTACCTAACATGTGTCAACTCGCAAAGCATCCCTGGCTTGCTCTCAAATTGCCATAGGCAGGGGGGATGATTAAACAAACTTTGCAGCTGTGGTGAGGCAGCACTTCAGTCAAAACAAAAGTACATTCCAGCTGTATTTCTTTAAAGGCCATCTCCATGGTTACCCACAGTGGCCAGAGGGGAGTGATCTCTACAACCCTCGAAACTGCTTCATTGGAGAATGTGACTGATGACACACCTTGGATGGAGGGGGGGAAACAGGGTCAGAGCTGGAACGTAAATTACATGGGTTGGCTTCACTTGGAACCTGCCGACATGAAGCTCCTAATAAATAACTGGATTTCTTTTGAAGCTTGGCTCAAGGCTCATGATTTAATTAGGGCATCGGCAATATGGCAACATGCTTGCAAAAAATTATGTGACTCCCATTTAACAAAAAGAAGGAAAGAAATGTTTTCCCCCTTTTTAAATATTTTTTTTTAATTTTTAATTTTCAAAACAAACACAACACGTAAGATCTTCTTTCTTTACATACTGTAGAAAGTGTATCAGTTGGTTACAAAAGGCTTTCGTGCATCTCTTCCACAGTCATCAAGCATAATTCATATTAACTCAAGTATTTTAACTCAGATATTTATACATGTTACCATCATCATACCTCCAGTTTCATTTGACTATAATTGTTTAAACACCCTTCATCATAAAATATACCAAGATTTAATACATAACCACATACTGACATTTCATTTACTATTTCTAAAATCCTCCAATAACACTGAATCCTTATGTCCTTTTCTAGCTAAACATCCATAATATTTAATAACAAAATTTTCTAATCCTCCTTCCCAAATCACTGTTTACAATTTACATCCAGTTTCCTTATGTTGTACACATACATACATACATACATACATACATACATACATACATACATACATACATATATATATATATATATATATATATATATATATATATATATATATACACGCTGTTATCATTATCCCTCCTTTATTTGACTATATCCTGTATCATAACATTTTCCCCCCTAAAAATCAAGACTTAACTGAATCTAATTTAGTTCTTTTTTATTAACCTTTTTTATATAATCCAAAAGGATTTATAATCTTCCTTTCATGGATACCGTTCAATATTCATATCCAATTATTACTTATCATAACACTCCTCTGAGCAACTCCTTGCTTATAAAATCTCTCATGTAATTTCGATGCCCTTCTTCTGTTTCCTTAATCAGCTTATCTTTAATTGTCAGTAGTGTTATCAATGATGTTGCTAATAAAATTTCTCTCTTTAAATCCATAAATTCTTTTGTTTTTTCTTCTTCTATGTCTTGTCATCTGGGGTAGATTTCCTCTCCATTAAATCCTCTTTCAGTATTCCACTCTTTCCATTTCCAGAAACAAACCAATCACCATAAATATCAGCAGATTTAATTTCTTTATGGTCATTTTCCTCTTCGGTTTTTAGAATTCTAACCTCCACTTTTTCCACTTGATAAACATCTCCAACTTCTTCATCGTATTTTACTGTTAGATGCTCTAAGTCTTCCAACTTCTTCTCCATCCTCTCAAATATGTTTGATAATTTCTGAATTTCTAAGAATTTATTTTGCAGCTTAAGGTTTCTTTCTGCTATTAAAGTTGTGCTATTATCTCCAGCTAACGAACACTGCTGCTCTAGCTTGGAAGGATTTTACAAGATTAAGCATAGATTCACAATAAAGTTTTATTTTCACTTTTCTCTGGTTAAAGATATACTTCAAAGGGACATCTGTATGCTTTTCTTCTTATCACTCTCTATAAACAAGCAGTGAGACCTTGGAGTGCCAAGCCAGGATAATCAGTAAGAAAAGTAAAAGTGTTTCGTTTCCAATACACAAACCTTCAGCCTCCGAGTAGCAGTGTTATTGTTGCAATTTTTTGTTTCTTTTTGCATTTTTTTTGTATTTCAAGTTAAAAAAAGGTCCGATTCTTGAATGAGTTAAAAAAACACAGTAATGAAAGAGGAGAATTTTAGTCCATAGGTTACAAAGAATAATAAAAGAAAAAAATAGAAGAAAACTTAATCCATTCATTTTAAAAGGCTTGCATAAATTCCATCCATGAACATAGCATTTAAAAAGTAAGATAACCCACTGTCCAAAACCATTCCAAACTTAATTCTGCCGCTTATTTCTTCTGTTCTCCAATTTAAATTAATTTTTATAGGCAGTCTCTTTTAAAATGGTAAAAATTCCTCACCAGCTGGAAGCATTTTCTCTTTCTGTATCCTTCCATTTTGGAGCCTCCCCAACTTCATCAGCCTTGGTTGGATTTTTTGTCACCGGCTTGAAGAACTTCTCTTGCATCGATCAGGGACTTTGCGATGTCCCTGAGATCAGCAAGACATATTCTTCCTGTTCACCATCTCTGTGGGATGTTTTAGGTCCGATTGGACCACCCAATGGCAAATGTATCAGCTGCGGTCTCGGAGCATCAAGACCGCACGTCCGTATCATCGTGACATTGGCTCCTCCCCCTGTTTTTCCCCCTTTTCATAACTTATTGCAATAGTAGAAGCCTGTCAGATTAATTAATTAACTACTTTTAGGCTCAGGAAGAATCAGCATAAAACTTTGTAAATTCTGGGTTGGAGACAAGACAAAGTGATATCATATGACTGAATGGACTATGGGAGTTGTCAAGTGTTCTTGTGCTGATGTAGACTGCAACTGAAGAAAGAACTGTTGACCAAACAACCTAAGTTTTTGCATTCTTCAAAATGAGTTTTCCACTCATTGAAATAAGATATGTGGTTGCCAGGAATTGAAAACAATTTGATGGCACATAACCAATCCACCAATCCTGTAACTTTGGTGTTTTCACAGGGATAAACAACTTCCAAGCATCATACACGGACTGGGGAAACCAGCACTTGAGTAATGAAAAAAAGAAAAGAAAAGCCAAACAGAAAAAGCCAAACAGAGAGGAGGAAGAGATATGGATAAAGGCACAAAAAGCCAAGAAAGAGAAAGCAGGAGGCAAGTAGGAGAGTAGAGCCGGGCAGGGGAAAAATGCAGCATTTGAGATGACAAAATGACAGGAAAACTAAGAGCAAAAAAAAAAAGTGACCAAGAAACATTTTATGGAATGGATGGAAAGTTCAGCAGTGGAAAGGGACAGAAGGTAAACAAAAAACATTGGGGTGTGTGAGAGTGTTGCGCATATCTAAGAACCAACATGGCCCCTTGTTTCTTTTTCAATATTGTATTCCCATCTTATTATTTATTGATTAGTTTATCTTCTTCAACTTAGATGCTGCCCTACTCTAAATGACTCTGGGTGATAAAGAGCATAAAAAGAAACAGCAAAGATTCAAAAACATATAACAATAGCAATAACCAGATGGAAGAATTAGTTAAGGAGACAAAACTATCATATATCCACAAGGGTCTCAAACCACTCCAGTTCAGGGCTGCCAAACTCCTGGCATGACATCATCACGTGACGTATTACGATTTTTCCCCCTTCGCTAAACCGGGGGTAGGCATGGCCAGTATGTGACACATCCGGTCTGTGGACTGAGAGTTTGACACCCCTGCTCTAGCTCAACCCCTGGTGCAAGGTATTTAAGGCCTTCTGGAATGACCTTTAAAATCCTTATTTTACAGATGGAAAGATCACTTCCGGTTCCTGTAGGTGACGGAAGTGTTGTCCGCTGCTCATCTCCCTGGTGGGCTCCATTCAGGAGCACAGGGGGCCCTGGAGGGGTCTCCTGCTGCAGGGTGGCTTGCTGGAATCCTCCAGACTAAGTGGCAGCCGGCGGGGGTGTTTCCCGCCTCGCCCCAGGAGCTGGGGAGCGGAGGGGGGGGCATGAAACAGCTGCGGGCTGTCTGCCCTTTCGCCGAATGGGCTCTGGGAGGAAAGAGTTAAACGAAAGAAGAGCGGCTTCATTGTTACAACAAGAAGGGACTAGAGAGAGCTCAAAAGAACTATCTGTTAACCAAATATTTCAGGAAATTATGAGGGGTCAAAATGAGTTGAAAAAAGAGGTGACAGATCTTAAAGATGAACTCAGAGCTGTACAACAACATATAACAGAAAACAAACAAAGAATTGGGGTTTTGGAGGAGGGGGCAGCTGGATTGGGGGAGGAGGTTAAGGCAGTCTGGAAGGGAAATTTAGAATTGGAAAATTTTATGGGAAAAATAGAACTTGAAAGAATGTCCTTTTTTCTCAGATTCCAGAACCTACCAGAGACAGAAAATGAAGATCTTAAGGATATTATGAGTACAATTTTAGCAGAATATATTAAGAGAAATAAAGAACAGTTGTGGTGGGATATGGATCTGGTTTACAGGATTAATTCAGCATATGCTAGAACACACAATGTTCCAAGGGAGGTACATGTTAAGTTTCTTAGGAGGACCGTGAGAGATGAGGTGCTAGGGGCCCAAAGGGAGGGAACATTAAAATATAAAGATAAAGAAATTACCATTCTTAAGCAAATTCCGAAAAAAATAAGGGAAAAAAGGAGGAAGTATTCCTCCTTATCAAAGAAATTATACAATAAAGGAGTTTGGTTTAGATGGTTATTGCCAGAGGGAATGTTGATTTTTTGGGAGGGAAACAGAATTAGAATTAATACAGTGGGGGAGGCAGAAGCCTTCATTAAAAAATATAGTTCTCTTCTAGAGGACGAAAATAGGGGAGGTGGTGAAAAAGGTAGTAATATGCAAGATATGAAGGAAGTGGGGGTTGTGGCTCCATCTGGGGACAGGGAGGAGGAAGCAATATCGAAAAGGCTCAGGTCACAAAAATAAATGTATTTGAAATACTATGATAATTGTTGATGTACTAGAAAGTGAAAAGAAAGCGATGATTGAACATATGGTTGATATAATGTAAAACAAGATTCTGATTATGCTTATCTTTTATACATTTTTTTTACATTGTAAAAATTGTGAGATTTGGGGGGATTTCTACCACTAGCATGGGAGCTGCCAAAATTTTCTTTGTACCCTTTTTACCTTTCCCTATAAAGGTTTAAAAACCAATACAATTCTTTTTTTAAAAAATCCTTATTTTACAGATGAGGACTGGTGAAACCAAGAGAGCATGTCCTCTCTCATGAACATTAAACCTAAGAATGGGGATTCTGAATTTGTGAATGGGGTTTGCACTCCTGTTTCCCACACCCAACCCCGTCAAGGAATTGCGCAGCAGCAGTCAAAATGAAGTACTCCCAGAGCGGCACCTGTCCTCCATGCTTTGAAAGCCAAACCCCCCCACCCAAGCGGCAGGCAGCTGGCCCTGGCTCTGCAGGTACTGTGGAGTTAGCCAAGGGCATCGTGAGCCTGTGAGTTGTGTGAGCGGGGAGAAGAAAATCCGCTCGCGCAACCCCCCTCTCCAGCCATGCAGAGCCCCATTTAGTCACCTAGGGACATTCCAAAGGCACGGAGCCGCGGGAGGCAGAGGGCGGCGAACAGGTGCTAGTGTTACTTGGTGCCTTCCAGGTACCGCTAGGTCGGTCAGCGGCGCTGTGCCCGGCTGGAAAGGGGGGTTGCCAGATGGCTGCTCGCAAGCGTGGTCACCTCATGGCTGCTGTGTTGCTGCTGTGACAGTGCAACACAGCCATTTGACTCTAAGGCTGTGCCAGCTCTTTGGGAGCCCGCTCGCAAGAGAGCAGCTGCCCAGCAACCCCCACTCTTCAGCTGGGCACAGCGCCGCTGACTGACTTAGGGGTATCCCGAAAGCACCAAGCAACGTGAGCGCCTTTGCCCCCCACCTCGTTCCTGTGGCTTGGTGCCTTCGGGATACCGCTAGGTCAGCGAGCGGTGTTCTGCCTGGCCAGAGGGGGGGATTGTCCAGGGGGCTTATTTTCTGGGGGGGGGGCTAATATTTTTGCCCACCTGAAATATGTGGCAAGGCTTTAGTTTCAGGAAAGGTCGTATTTTCGGGGAAACACGGTACTAAATTCAATACCCTAATAAACCCTAACTTATTGTACGCTCCATTGCCTTACTAATAGTGAGACAAGCTGATAATGTTTTCCTGGCCATTGCAGAACCAACAGAGCCATTAACTTATGAATTGCATACTTACAGCTCACTTACAAATTCTCAGTAGGTTTTGAGGATGCAAGGCTAATGAACTGTCTCTAGACTAGCTGTACATGTTCCACCTCCTTATGCAGTTACTTCCATCGACTTAAGAACATAGCAATATAAAAGGAATGCAGGTGCATCATAACAATCACCCACTTCCTGAGATCTTTCAGGAAGTCCAGCCTGAGAATAAGAGAACACATTCTTTTCAGTGCTTCTGATCCTGGATTGTCTATTTACCATCCATTACTTGGTTGGTTGTCTACCTTCCTTCATGTACAGTACTGTTTCTGTTCTCTTATAGCTGTTTTAGCAAAAGGCTATTGCCATGTCATCCAGTAACAAACTCTGTAACTTCATTTTATTTCTATGAAACTTTATTTTATCTGTCCTGAATCTGCCATCAATCAATTTCACATGAGAATCCCAAGATACACTTATTACGATCAAGGGACCATGCAATGTCCCTTCACATTTCCTCTCTCACATCCTGTACCAAGCACATTGGGTTACAAGAGTACTCCACAGTTCTTGGTCCACAGCTGCAGTCTCTGCATCCTTCCATTTAAAGTTGATGTTTTTCAGATCTTCCTAAAATATTTGGCCCCAGGGTTTCTTTGGCTTTCCTCTTTTTCTCCACCATCCAATTGATTGTGGTCTTTGCTGAGCAGAGCTCATTTCACACCCTGATTATTTTAGCAAACTTTTATATCTACTTTGAATTCCACTGGAGAAGGAAATGGCGATCCACTCCAGTATCTTTGCTATGAAAACCCCATGGACAGTACCAAAAGGCAAAAAGATATGACATTGGAAGATGAGCCCCTCAGGTCAGAAGGTGTCAAATATACTACAGGGGAAGAGAAGAGGGCTAGTACTAGTAGCACCAGAAAGAGTGAAGCAGCTGGGCCAAAGCTGAAAGGACACTCAGCTGTGGATGTATCTGGTGGTAAAAGGAAAGTCCGATGCTGTAAAGATCTATACTTCATAGGAACCTGGAATGTAAGATCTATGAATCAAGGCAAGCTGGACATGGTCAAACAAGAGATGACAACATTGAACATTGACATCTTAGGAATCAGCGAACTAAAATGGACAGGAATGGGTGAATTGAATTCAGATGACCATCAGGTATACTACTCCAGGCAAGAATCCCTCAGAAGAAATGGAGTAGCCTTCATACCCAATAAAAGAATAGGAAAAGCAATACAGAATGATCTCAGTTCGAATCCAAGGCAAACCACTCAACATCACAGCAGTCCAAGTCTATGCCCCAGCCACTGGTGCTGAAGAGGATGAAATTGACCAGTTCTATGATGCCCTACAGCACCTTATAGAATTAACAGCAAAAAATGATGTCCTTATTATCATGGGGGATTGGAATGCTAAAGTAGGAAGCCAAAAGATAACCGGAATAACAGGCAAGTTTGGCCTTAGAGTACAAAATGAAGTAGGGCACAGGCTGATAGAATTTTGTTAAGAGAATATGATGATCATAGCAAACACTCTTTTCCATCAAGCCAAGAGATGACTCTACACATGGATGTCACCAGATTGTCAACACAGAAATCAGATTAACAAAACAAGACTAGGAGCTGACTGTGGCTCAGATCATGAGCTTCTTGTTGCAAAATTTAGGCTAAATTGAAGAAAATAGGGGAAGGCTCTAGGCCACTCAGGTATGAACTAAATCATACCACTGGTGAATATACAGTAGAGGGGACAAATAGATTTAAGGTATTAGATCTGATAGACACAGTGCCTGAATAAGTATGAACAGAGGTTCACAACATTGTACAAGAGGTAGCAACTAAAACCATCCCAAAGAAAAAGAAAGCAAGAAAGCAAAATGGCTGTCTGAGGAAGCTTTGCAAATAACCAAGGAAAGAAGGGAAGTGAAAGGCAAGAGAGAGAGAGAAAGATTCACCCAATTGAATGCAGAATTCCAAAGAATAGTTCAAAGAGATAAGAATGTCTTCTTAAACGAACAATGCAAAAAATAGAAGAAAACAATAGAATAGGGAGGACCAGAGATCTCTTCAAGAAAATTGGAGATAGGAAGGGAACATTTCATATAAAGATGGGCATGATAAAGGACCAAAATGGCAGGGACCTAACAGAGGCAGAAGAGATTAAGAAGTGGTGGCAAAATTACACAGAAGAACTATACAAGTATGAGTTTAACGTCCCTGATTACCACGATGGGGTGGTCACTGACCTTGAGCCAGACATCCTAGAATGTGAAGTCAAAAGGGCCTTAGGAAATCTGAGCCACAACAAAGCTAGTGGAGGGGACAGTATTCCAGCTATTCAAACTTTACTCATTTCACATGCTAGTAAAGTTATGCTCAAAATCCTACAAGCAGTATGTGGATCGAGAACTACCAGAAGTACAGGCAGGATTTCAAAAAGGCAGAGGAACTAAAGACCAAATTGCCAACATACACTGGGTCCTGTGCTAGGGAGTTCCAGAAAAACATCTACTTCTGCTTCATTGACTGTGCTAAAGCCTTTGATTGTGTGGATCACAACAAATTGTGGCAAATTCTTAAAGAGATTTGAGTACCAGACCATCTTATTTGTCTCTTGAGAAGCCTATATGCAGGTCAAGAAGCAACAGTGAGAACTGGACATGGAACCACTGATTGGTTTAAAATTGGGAAAGGAGTCTGGCAAGGCTGCATACTATCGCCCTGTCTATTTAATTTCTAATAATTCTGTATATGATAAGGACAAGAGCAGAGAATTTGTCATGAGAGGAACAATATCCCTTCACAAAAGACTGAATATCTGTCAACTTGCACTTCATCATATGTTTCAGGAAGATGAGAGGCTTACCTGGTCAGGCTGAATAGTAAATATATTTACATGCTGATACAAATGAGAGTTAGGATCCTGCCTGACACTCATAAATTGGATCCTTATCATTGCAGAGAGAGAGAGAAAGAGAGGGAGGGAGGGGATGTTTTTTGGCAGGGCCCCATTCAGCCACAATTTAAACCCAGCCTGGGAGAGAAACAGCACTGGTTGTATAGTTGATATTATTTGTCAGGACTTTGTTTGGAGTAGTTCCCATCTTCTAATTCTGTTATACAATTCAGTCGTTTGTATACTATTAATCCTGTTATTCTTTAGATCATCTGCAAAATTTGGGTACTGTTTTATGGCAGTTTTACTCTTTTTTTAGACAGTTGCAGTCAGAGGGGAATGTGATCAATGCCCTGCACAGGTTACCAGTAATTTTCTGAGTGGAAATCCAAGAGCTGATTTTGCCTAATAGAGCCCAAGGTGGCAGTGACGTGCAGTCAGGGGAGGCAGGGGAGGCAGAGCCTCACCGCTCCCATCATGAAAAGAAAAAAATATATAAAAGGGAAAAGGCGAGTGCTGAGATGAGGCTTAAAAAAGCCTCTAAAAAAGGGAGGACTGTGACAACTTTGATCTTTGCCAGCGTGCAAGCAAAATACCCCAGGATCACGTTGGCGGGGACAGCAACTCCTTCTGCTGCGCTGCGGAGAAGAGCCACACTGTGCTCCTCAGCGCTAGCCTCAGATCAGCACGAGCCGCGGCCCCCTTCATGTTGGCTCAGGAAGGAGAGGAATGGGACTGCGTGTGCAGAAGGCTCCTCAGTGCTAGCCTCAGATCAGTGTGAGCCGCGGTCCCCTTCCCCTGCACACGCGGTTTCATTCCCCTCCTTCCTGAGCCAACATGAAGGGGACCGCAGCTCACGCTAATCTGAGGCTAGCACTGAGGAGCCTCCTGCACAGCGTGGCTCTTCTCCGCAGTGCAGCGGAAGGAGTTGCTGTCCCCGCCACCATGACCCTGGGGTATTTTGCTTGCACGCTTGAAAAGATCAAAGTTGTCACAGTCCTCCCTTCTTGATGATCATTTGATGACGTCAGTGCCTCCCCAGCCATAAACCTCACCGCACGTCACTGCCAGGTGGCTGGCACTACAATATCTTCAGGACCACCTTCTTCAACCCGGACTGACGTCACCAATACATAGATCACATCAGAGTAATCCCAGATTATATGAAATAAGTGGGACTGAAGGGAGATTAGGAGATTATGTCTTTCCATCACAGCACCAATCCTAGGAAAATCCCAATCCCCTTGGAGAGAAGATGTTTCTCCTACTTTTTCCTTTCAGAAAGTGAGAAAACTGAAAGTTTCCATTCTTGAATGGAACCTTGCTAATAGGAGATTACCGTATTTTTTGGGAGTATAAAATGCACCTCCTCCCTAAAAGAGCATGGAAATGTTGGTGCATTTTATACACTGAATACAGCCATTTTTGGCCTCCCAAAGCCCCCCCGCATCATCCCATTTTTATAAAAAATGGGCAAAAAGCAGGGTGTTTTTTTGCAACAACTGAGGTGGTTTTGCCTTCCCCTAGCCCCCAGAAGCAATCTGCAGGCTTCAGCAGGGCTGGGGGAGGGGAAAATGTCCCTGTTTTTTGCAAACTCTGCAGAGTGCTCCTGGGGGCCCGGAGACAATGAGAAGAGATTGGGACAATTTGGAAATTGGTTGTAATCCCAGAGTCTCCTGTACCCCAATTAAAAATCTTTAGAGACCAATTTGAGAGAGATTCTAAATTAGGGCCACCACGAGTAGGCAGCAACAAGTGTTGTCATTTTCTGTTTATTTCTGCTGCTGGGGATATGTTGAATCCAGGAAATTGTGAATGATTCAGTGTAGGTGGGAGCACCACCTGCAACACGGAGGAGGCTGCAATATGATTTCTCATGAAGAGGCACACCCAACATCTGGTCCATTGGAAAGCCAAACCACCTGAAGCCTTCCTTTCTGGGAGAAGATAGGGACAAGAAACTACAAATCACTGGAGAAGCAGCAATTTTTTTTGGGGGGGGGGGATTTAGTCGCAGGCCAGAGACAGAAAAATTGTTGTGTAGTTGATGATCTTTGCCACAATTTTGTTTGGGGTAATTCCCCCTCGTCTTAAATGGCACCTTGCTATTAAACCTACTTGTGTGTTTTGGGGGAATTGTCATAGACTTGCTGTTTTTCAGAAAACCGTTTTTAAGATAGTAAATTGTACAGTGTTTCTTTGTTTACAGTGGCTTATTAATGATATTTGCTGTGGATGGTTTTTTCCTTTTGCACATAGCAAGGTGGAATGATATGGAGAACATACACATCAGAAAAATAAAGGACACTCTATACTGGCCGAATATATCCATAAAGAAAAACAACAGATGGAATGGGAGATAGATCTGGTTTATAGAGTGAACTCAGCCTATGCTAGAACACACAACGTACCCAGGGAGGTACATATTAAATTCCTCAGAAAAAGCACAAGAGACAAAATTCTGGGTGCACAAAGGGGGCAAGCCCTGACATACCATGATAGGGAGATAACCATTCTGAAGCAGATCCCCAAGAAAGTGAGGGAAAAAAGAAAAAATTATTCGCAATTAGCGAATAAATTATACCAGAAGGGGGTGTGGTTCAGATGGTTGATGCCTGAAGGTATGTTAATATTCTGGGAGGAGACAAGAATTAGAATCAACACACCCATAGAGGCACAGGCCTTTATGGAAAAAAACAAAACACACCTAGAAAAAACAGAAGATCCTACAACAGACACGCAGGACACGGGAGGGGCCGGAGCTCTGCCGGCGGGGGGAGATGGGGCAATACCAAGAAAGCTCAGATCACAAAAATGAATAAGAAAACCTTTTTGACATAAACTGATCGAAAGTACCAATTGAATTAATATGTGGACTATATACTACTATGTATTAAATTGATTGAAAGTACCAACAGAATTAATATGCTGACTATATATGACTATGTATTAATGACTTTTATCCAGATGTATACTATGAGTTTGGAGGGAAGGGGCGCCTACCACACTTTGCAACTGCCAAAATTTGTATACTTTTTCCACTACCTTTTTCCTTGCAAATTTAAAAAAAAACCAATAAAACTTTGTTTATTAAATAAAAAAGAAAAATAAAGAAAAATAAAGGACACTCTTAAATCACATTTCATTTCATTTATTAGATTTATTAGCTGCTCATCTTGTTTTGAACATTTGCTTTCTTGTAACAAGCATTCAGGTACATCTGGGTTATTTGTCATTCTGTAAGCAGTTGTATATTGACAGCAAAGGCCATCAATTTTATCCTTGTGGACAGATGGTTCTGCAATTCTTGCCGGCGACACCTTCGAGGTTCATTTTGTCTGCAAGAGGTACGTTCTCCCATGGTATTGCTAAGTGGCACTTTTTGATTTGAGGACCATTGCCATCAATCATCCCTTTTGAGATAGAAAAGACACATAACAATGGTGTCAATATGTAACCGATAAGATTTGCTCACAGTAACTTGTCAAAAGTCCTTGACAATTTTCTGGCATTTGCTCCACCTTTTAAGTAGAGAAGGAGATCAATTCCAAACAAGCCAACTTTGTCCTTTTCTCAACCCTTATCGTTTCTTTAGTGTACGGCATACAATGTCAGGGAAATGTACATATGCTAGATGCAATGCAGTACTGACAGCCTATATTGCTACATTTCATTCATTCTGTTCAATGCTTGAATGCCTGTCTTTGGAACACTGTGGGGGTGAACTAGCTTTGCACCAGCAAAGAAGCAGTGCTCGGGTTGCTGGCTCTTCTGGGTTCATCCACTGGTCTCACCTCACCTTCTCTTGTAATGCCTCACATCTGGCCAGGTCCAGCACTGGCTTCTGCACATATGAATGCAGCTTTCCCATGTATCGACTTGCAATATTGTATGCTTTTGACCTGCTGGGTGGAGAGGAGCTAGGGATCTACTGATGGGATCTCACTCACGGAGCTGGGCTAAAACCACAGGAGTACAGACCATTTCTGGCCAGCAGTTGCAGTGTCATTAAACCACTGCACCACTCCATCCCCTTTCCTCAACAAATCTATACTCCTTTCAAGCAAGCTACGCACCTCTGCGGGAACTGACAATACCTCAGTGACACTGGCTTACCTCTCCAAAAATGGGATCAGAAAGGACTAAGAAATAATAGAGACTAGATTAGGAATAATGATAATGTTGAAAATATTGTTATGTGATGTGCCGTCCTCTTCAATTTACATATGTATTAATTGTTCTGTTACTAGATAATTGGTATTCTCTACCTGAAATTAGGTAATCGTCTCCTGTAAAAGGGCCTCTGTGATGATATCCACAGGAAGACTCTTCTGCTGGGCTGGAGAGATGCCGTCCATTTCTTAAGTACATTGGACCTTTGAATACCTTCAGGGGAAAAAAACCCTCTATATGATAAGGACAAGAGCAGGTCAGGAGAATTTGTCACGAGAGGAACAATATCCCTTCACAAAAGACTGATAATAACTATCCAAGATGGCAGCACACTTAGACGCTGCAGCTTTGATCTCCTGATGTCACAGTGGTGTATGTAAGCAAACAAACACACCCTGGTCAATGTCTCTTTGCACTTCTGATTTCGGGCAGAAGACCTCAAAGTATAGCCAGCTGAAGAAATAGGTTAAAAATAATTTCTATCCTTGGGCTGTCAGACTTTTAAATACAACCACAATCACTCCATGCACATGCGAAAACGTATGACATTTTTTTTTCTTTTTCTTTCTTTTTTCATTTCCGCTATAATTTTGCACCAGTGAGGCTAAAACCAATTTTGTTGTATTTATTTTGTACAATGACAATAAAGACTATACTAATATCTGTCCACTTGGTCTTCATCATAAGTTTCAGGAAGATGAGAGGCTTACCCGGTTGGGGTTAATAGTAAATAGATTCATGTTCATAGATGTAGGAGGGTTAGGATGCCTTCTGACACTCATAAATTGGATACGTATCACTGCACAGAGAGAGAAAGAGAGGGAGGGAAGGAAGGAAGGAAGGAAGGAAGGAAGGAAGGAAGGAAGGAAGGAAGGAAGGAGTGAGATGGGTTTTTCATTCAGAGGTTTAAACTGCAGATTTCTCAAAACAAAGCAAACTAGATAGTGCTGGTTAGTCTTCTGCACGAAGGCTTCTGAAAGAAATAATATGTTCTGCTTTCATGCCATAGGAATGATTTTGCTGCAACTGGAAGGATTAATGCGGGCAGCAAAACCTACAAAGCAGATGAGTGGGGAGTACTAAAAGATGGAAGGGAGAAAAACATTCATTTTCAAAACTCACCAAAGTCATGTTTGCAACATGCATCTCGGAGAGATATTTCTGGACATGTGCCGCAGGCCTCTGTGAGATCTCCCAAGAACACGAGGACAAGAAAGCTTGCTAGGAAGAATCCATGTGATTTTGTAGTATCCATTACTTGCTGTTTATGAAGCCACTCGCTTAGGACAGAGGAGATTATTGAGGAGATTATTTCTTTGAGTAGCAGTCTTTCTGGAAGAGCATTGAGTGAGAAACATCAGCTGCAGATTGAAGGAAAGGTGATGTTTGAAATGGTCCTAGATTTGGTCTTAGAACAGGATGATTCAAGTCCTGAAATATAAGGATGGATCATGGGTGCCTCATCCTGTGAGACAAAGTGAGATTTAAAGCTTTGTCCCTGTGGGAATCACTCTCCACAGGACCAAAGCCTTAGCAGAGCCATAACGCCAGGTCTGAGTTGAAGAGAAGAAAAGTGTGATAACTTAGGCTCAAAGACACATCAACTCTCAACAAAGTCTGAGGTTTCTAGAGAGTCCCCTTCTAAGGGGAGATGGGTCTGAGGCCTGAAGGAATACCTTTAAGATAACAATTATTGTCTTAATACAGGTGTTTTATTCTTGTAAGTTTCAAATCAGTCATCCCTTCTGGCAGTGTTGAAATCTTTTTTTTTTTTTTGACACCGGTTCTATGGGTGTGACTTGGTAGGGGGGTGTCATATGACTGGCTGGGTATGGCCAACTTTTTTTCACTTTTTAAAGCATTTTCTTCCTGCAATTCGCCCCAACCAGCAGGGAAAAATGCTTTAAAAAGCAGAAAAAAAGCTTCCAATGATTGCACTGTTCACAGTTCACTGTGCGATCCTCGAAGGCTTTTTTTTTTTACTACCAGTTTGTAGAACCAATGACAACCGTCCCTACCAGTTTGGCTGAACCAGGCCGAACCGGGAGGATTTCACCCTGCCTTCTGGTCTCTGCTTGCTCAACTCTGTTCAATTTCTTGTTAAACATTTCCAGAAATGGTTTGCTATTGACGTCTTCTTAGAGCTTGCTTGCTTGCTTGCCTTTATTTGTTTGTTTTTTGTTTGTTTATTGTCCCAATAAAAACTTAAACTGCCAAAATGAGCCCCCCCTTTTTCTATTTTTTCATTGGCCAGAAACAAATCACTTTTGATGCACTCTAATTGGTAGTAATCGACAGACCAGCAATTGGGCCAGACTCTCATCTCCTGACATTCACACTTTGTGTTGTTATCCTGCAGCAACCCCCACTTGTGGATATTGACCTCATATTTAGACACTCCCACCCTCCGCCTATTCAATGTCCTCCAAGTAAGATATGGGAGATCAAATCCCTCAGCCACATTCTCTCCTGGGATTATTTCTTGTTCTGTAAATTTTCTCTTCCATCTTCTAATTTGTTTTGTTCCTGCGGGCCTTCAAGCATATTTCTTTGTGCCATAAAACTCTGCCTAGATCTAAGTTGATGAGTTTGGGGCACCTGTCCATTCAGAGGATGCTGGAGATAATTCTGTTGTTTGGTTCTCTCGACACCTGCTGCTACTTCTTTAAAGCGCTCCATGGCACAGGACCTAGCTACCTGCGGGATCGCATCTCTCCACACACATCCCTGCGGCCAATTCGCTCTCACAGGGAGGGACTTCTCCTAGTGCTGTCCACTAAGCAATGCCAACGGGCGGCGCCAAGGAGTAGGGCCTTCTCTGTGATGGGCCCAACCCTCTGGAATGACCTCCCCCCCGACATTAGAACCACCACTGACTTCCGCTCCTTCCGACAAAAATTGAAGACACACCTGTTCCGATTGGCTGGCCTGGCATAATCATAACTGCTACCTCCTGGCAAACATATTTCAACTGGTATTTTAGGGGAATTGTTTTAAATTTAATTTTTATGGGATATTTGTTGGGGTTTTAAACTATTTACTCAGCTGTACAGTTCTTTTAAACCTTTTTATCCTCCTTCGTATCTACTTATCTATTTAATAATTTTAATTGTTTAATTTGATAGTTATTTTTATGATGTATTTCTGATATGGACTGTACACCACCCCGAGTCCCTTTTGGGAGAGGGGGCGGTCTATAAGCGCTCAGTAAATTAATTAATTAATTATTAAATAATAAATAAATACTATTCTCCTAATCCTAGGTGAAGCAATACCAACAAAAGGATACACTTTCTCAATACAGGTGTGGGTTTAAGGCATCTTGTCATGATGCACATTGCTTCATTGACAGCAATGTCAACTTGCTCTCTGTGTGTGGATGTGCTCCGTAAGAGAGACAATTTGATGCTGTGGGCAAGACACCACACCTGCACTGCTGAACTACACAAGGTCAAATCTGATGTCTGCAGAGTGGGTGCCTGAACGCCACATACTGTGTATAATTTGTCAGTTTCCTGTTATTCTTCATGCTAACTTTAGCTTTAGTATTCAGACACTGTAGTTTAAATGAAACTGTCCTATCAAGACTCATACCGAGATACTTCAGTGTAGTGCAATGTTGTATTTGATGCTCTTGCCAGGCAACTCAACCCCTGCAGCTCAAATTCAAGAATGAAAAGCACACATTTGGGTTTTGCAGGGATTGGACTGCAGATGATTGATGACCCATCCTAATTTTTCAAGTGCTACCGTGGGTCTTCCAACTAACTCATCGAAACTTGATCCTTCTGTGGCACTCCTATATCATCTGCATAGATAAATAATCATGTATTGTCAGAGACTTAATTATCATTTGTATATACTGTATGTGATAGAACATCAGAAACAACACACTTCCTTTCTACGCCTAACTAGAAGTTTTTAACCTACTGCCTTGCCCACTATACCAAACTGTCTCTCCTAGAGAGTTGGCTTCAAAAGAAATTGTCTCTTTTTTGCTCACCTTATTTTCTGTTACTCCTGGGTTCTTCTCCAGAGGCAAACTTTGTTCCCCAGCTTATTCTGCTGGTATTTAAATCTTCCCCTCACTCCTTCCCCCAAATTTCTCTTGCATTAATGTTTATACGTCATTGAAACTAGCCACACTCGATTTCTCATAGAACTGGCAGCATAATATGTTCCCATTTGGTTTGCTGAATAGATTAGATTTCTGGATGACAGATTTGGACACAGCATGTCTTACCTTAATGTAAACACTGACCATAAAAACCACCCATTTGTGTTTCTAGACTCTTCACGGTCCAATGGGGGATGAGGAAAAAAATAAGTGCTGGAGAGAAGTTCCCTAAGTCCAAACACTCCAAAGACTAAACCACTGGTCCCAGTGACTGACCGTGATTGTATCCTTAATTGATCCTGGGACGCATACAGTATATTCACCTTCGTTTGAAAAAATAACTGTCCAAGACTTTTACAAACTTCAGGATATAGTGATCTTGGCTGCTTAACCTATATTTGTTTATAAATAGATGAGCAATTATCCTTTAATCCCAAATCATATGAGAACCTAAAATTCTGGAATAACTATATTTGATGTTTTGATAGAAATCTTGGGCTAAGCAAGAGATCAAAATCACAATAACTAAGACTTTTGATAACTTCAGGATATAGTCATCTTCCCTACTAAACCTATTTGTTTATAAATAGGTGAGCAATTACACTTTCATCCCAAATCATATGAGAAATAGAAGTTGTGGAATAAACAGATTTGAAAATAAAAGATATTTTGCTAAAAATCTTGGGCTAAGTAAGAGATCAAAATCAGTTGATTTCACATGTTTTAACGCTTTGTGAGATTCTGTGTTGAATATTATCTACAATCTTTGCTTGGCTATATGTGCAGTTGAAACATATACATTGAACAGTATGGCCCGGAACTTCTAACAGTCTCCTGGTACGTTAGGAATCTTATCAAATGCAGTGCTTAACCAAGAATTCATTTTTATAAAAAATTAAAAACTAAAATGCAAGTATTAATTATTTTGTTAATTAGGAATTGGAATATCTAGTTTTGGAGAGTCAATGGTTTCCAGTGCGAAGAAATATCAAATACTGTATATTCATGACTTGAACATGACTAACTACTAAGAAATTATTATTTTTTGCTTATTGATTCCTGTGAAGAAAAAAATTAAAAATGGGTTGTGGTCACAGAGTCTCTTAAACTATATCCCAACGCTACCTACATCTGGCCTACTTGAAGACCACCCCATCTGAAGCCTTCCTTTCTGGGAGAAGATAGTGGCAAATCAATTACAAAGCGCTGGAGAAACAGCATTTTTTGGCAGGGTCTCATTCAACCACAATTTAAACCCAGGCCTGGAAGAGAAACAGCACTGGTGTGAAGTTTCCAAAAGATGACTTAATTAATTTACGAGCCTCTAGACAAGTTCTAAAGAAATCCAGTCATTAATTAGGATCAATATTTTGGCATCTTCTTCTGCGGAGCCGAAACTGGTGTCCAGTTACTGGTCTTTGAACCTGTGTTTCCCCTCCCCTCAGTCTGTGTCATAAATCATATCAACCAAAGAGGTGCTGCAGCAAGCTGTGAACTTTGCACCTCACACGCCTGCTGTAGTAATTTGAGATCCAACTCTGGTTGAAGGTATGCATGGAACTCTCCCTCCCTTTTCATGCCAACTTGATAATAGTCATGGAAATGCTTTACAAGTTGACATCTGGCTCCCCTCACTTCCCAAAAGTGATCTGTGTGAAACAAAAAAATTGAGTGCAGATATATAATTTTGGGGTGTGTCCCTCCCCTAGGTTTGTCTGGATTTTCTGCATGGAATTTTGCTATAAGGCGATCAGCCTGGATATTTCTACTTTTTACCCAAGATGCCTCAGATAAGGGGTAGCCCTTCCACTTCATTAAGTATTGTAGTTGTCTTCTGAGCCACCTCGAATCAAGGACTCATTGAACCTCATAATGGGCTTAGCCCCCTATGACCACAGGGCCCAGGGGCTCCCAGGGTGGTGGTCTCAGCGTGGATCTGATCACAGGTTTTAAGAGGCTATTATGGAATGCCGGGTGTATCTTCCCCAGCAATCGAGGCAGTTTCAATTGCACTGTGACTGGGTTGATGATCTACTATGGGGAATGGTCCCATAAACTTTTACTCCAGCTTCTTGCTAGGGAGTTTTAATCTCAAATATGGAGAGGTAAACCTTCTCTCCTACCCGGAATGGCCGTTGCGGAGCCCCGTGTTTCTCTGCCTGTTTCTTATAGGTTCGTGCCATTTTAGCCAGCACTTTTTTGACATTTTCCCAGGTTGCTTTCAGCATCGACATCCAATCAATCAAGCTGACTGAGGAGGGGGGGGGTGTCCCTTGGATACTTAGGCATTGGGATTAAGTCCATGCCTCTCACTACTTTGAATGGTGCGAGTCCTGTGCTACTGTGAACAGCATTATTATATGTGACGTCAGCAAAAGATAAGAGGTCTGTCCAATTGGACTGCTGATAGTTCATGTAGCACCTCAGGTACTGCTCTACCATGGCGTTCAGTCTCTCTGCTGCCCCATTGGTGCTCGGATGAAAAGCTGAGCTAAGACCCTGGGATGACCCAATGGACCGCAAAAACTCCCTCCAGAATTTAGCCATGAACTGGACCCCTCTGTCTGAGATAAGGTATATCTGAAGGTATGCATGGAATTCTCCCTCCCTTTTCATGCCAACTTGATAATAGTCATGGAAACACTTTACAAGTTGACAACTGGTTGTATAGTTGATACTATTTGCCAGGACTTTGTTTGGGGCAGTTCCCATCTTCTAGTGCTTTTATACTATTCAGTAGTTTGTATAATATTAATCCTGTTATTCTTTAGATCATCTGCAAAATTTGGGGGCAGTTTTATGGTAATTTAACTCCTTTCTTAGTCAGTTGCAGTCAGAAGGGAATGTGATCAATGCCCTACATAGGTTACTGGTAATTTTCTGAGTGGAAATCCAAGGGGTGGTTTTGCCTAATAGAGCCCCAGGTGGCTGCCACTACAATATTTTCAGGACCACTTTCTCCAACCTGGATTGACATCTCCAATATATAGATGACAATCAGAGTAATCCCAGATTTCTATGAAATAAATGGGACCGAAGGGAGATTAGGAGATTATGTCTTTCCATCACAGCACCAATCTTAGGGAAATCCCAATCCCCTTGGAGAGAAGATGTTTCTCCTACCTCTTCCTTTCAGAAAGTGGTAAAACTGAGCTTTTCCATTCTTGTATAACACCTTGCTATTAAATCAACTTGTGAATTATAGCGGAATTATCATAGAATTGCAGTTTTTAAGATAGTAAATTGTACAGTGTTTCTTTGTTTACCATGGCTTATTAATGATATTTGCTGTGGATGGTTTTTTCCTTTTGCACATAGCAAGGTGGAATGATATGGAGAACATACACATCAGAGAAATAAAGGACACTCTTAAATCACATTTCATTTCATTTATTAGATTTATTAGCTGCTCATCTTGTTTTGAACATTTGCTTTCTTGTAACAAGCATTCAGGTACATCTGTGTTATTTGTCATTCTCTAAGCAGTTGTATATTGACAGCAAAGGCCATAAATTTTATCCTTGTGGACAGATGGTTCTGCAATTCTTGCCGGCGACACCTTCGAGGTTCATTTTGTCTGTAAGAGGTACGTTCTCCCATGGTATTGCTAAGTGGCACTTTCCGATTTGAGGACCAATGTCATCAATGATCCCTTTTGAAAAGACACATAACAATGGTGTCAATATGTAACCGATAAGATTTGCTCACAGTAACTTGCCAAAAGTCCTTGACAATTTTCTGGCATTTGCTCCACCTTTTAAGTAGAGAAGGAGATCAATTCCAAACAAGCCAACTTTGTCCTTTTCTCAACCCTTATCGTTTCTTTACTCTACGGCATACAATGTCAGGGAAATGTACATATGCTAGATGCAATGCAGTACTGACAACCTATATTGCTACATTTCGTTCATTCTGTTCAATGCTTGAATGCCTGTCTTTGGAACACTGTGGGGGCGAACTAGCTTTGTACCAGCAAAGAAACAGTGCTCGGGTTGCTGGCTCTTCCAGGTTCATCCACTGGTCTCACCTCACCTTCTCTTGTGATGCCTCGCATCTGGCCAGGTCCAGCACTGGCTTCCGCACATATGAATGTAGCTTTCCCATGTATCTACTTGCAATATTGTATGCTTTTGCCCCGCTGGGCGGAGAGGAGCTAGGGATCTACTGATGGGATCTCACTCACGGAGCTGGGCTAAAACCACAGGAGTACAGACCATTTCTGGCCAGCAGTTCCAGTGTCATTAAACCACTGCACCACTCCATCCCCTTTCCTCAACAAATCTATACTCCTTTCAAGCAAGCTACGCATCTCTGCGGGAAGTGACAATACCTCAGTGACACTGGCTTACCTCTCCAAAAATGGGATCAGAAAGGACTAAGAAATAATAGAGACTAGATTAGGAATAATGATAATGTTGAAAATATTGCTATGTGATGTGCCATCCTCTTCAATTTACATATGTATTAATTGTTCTGTTACTAGATAATTGGTATTCTCTACCTGAAACTAGGTAATCGTCTCCTGTAAAAGGGCCTCTGTGATGATATCCACAGTAATTGTCATCTTCCGGGCTATAGAGAACCCGTCCATTTCTTAAGTACATTGGACCTTTGAATACCTTCAGGGAAAAAAAAACCTGTATCGGATGGGGACAAGAGCAGGTCAGGAGAATTTGTCACAAGAGGAACAATATCCCTTCACAAAAGACTGAATATCTGTTCACTTGCTCTTCATCGTAAGTTTCAGGAAGATGAGAGGCTTACCCGGTTGGGGTTAATAGTAAATATATTTAGATGTATAGGAAACTCAGTATCCCGTCTGATACCCATAAATTGGACACGTATCACTGCACAGAGAGAGAAAGAGAGGGAGGGAAGGAAGGAAGGAAGGAGTGAGATGGGTTTTTCATTCAGAGGTTTAAACTGCAGATTTCTCAAAACAAAGCAAACTAGATAGTGCTGGTTAGTCTTTTGCACAAAGGCTTCTGAAATAAATAATACGTTCTGCTTTCATGCCATGGGAATGATTTTGCTGCAACTGGAAGGATTATTGCGGGCAGCAAAACCTACAAAGTAGACAAGTGGGGAGTACTAAATGATGGAAGGGACAAAAACATTCATTTTCAAAACTCACCAAAGTCATGTTTGCAACATGCATCCCGGACAGATGGTTGCGCACATGAGCAGGCCTCTGTGAGATCTCCCAAGAACACGAGGACAAGGAAGCCTGCTAGGAAGAATCCATGTGATTTTGTAGTATCCATTACTTGCTGTTTATGAAGCCACTCGCTTAGGACAGAGAAGATGATTTCTTTGAGTTGCAGTCTTTCTGGAAAAGGGTTGAGTGAGAAACAACAGCTGCAGATTAAAGGCAAAGTGTTGTTTGAAATGGTCCTAAAATTGGTCTTAGGAAAGGACGATTTAAGTCCTGAAATATAAGGATGGATCATGGGTGCCTCCTCCCGTGGGAGAAATTCAGATTTGAAGCTTTATCCCTGTGATAATCACTCTCCACAAGACCAAAGCCTTAGCAGAGCCAGTACATCAGGTCTGAGTTGTAGAGAAGAAAAGTGTGACAATTTAGGCTCAAAGATACATCAACTCTCAACAAAATCTGAGGTTTCTACAGAGTCCCCTTCTAAGGGGAGATGGGTCTGAGGCATGAAGGAATACCTTTAGGATAGATATGATTATTGCTTGATTCAGGTGTTTTATTCTTGTAAGTTTCAAATCAGTCATCCCTTCTGGTCCCTGCATGCTCAACTCCATGCATTTTCTTGATAACTTTTCCATAAATATTTTGCTCTTGACTTCTTCTTAGAGTTTACTTGCTTGCTTCCTTGCTTGATTTCTTTCTTTGTTTGTTTGTTTTTATTTATATTTATTTATTTAGTGTTCCTATCAAACCTTAAATTGCCAGAATGAGCCCCCCCTTTTCTATTTTATTGTTGGCCAGAAACAAATCACTTTTGGTGCATTCTAATTGGTAGTAATCGACAGACCAGCATTTGGGCCAGACTCTCATCTCCCGACATTCACACTGTGTGTTGTTATCCTGCAGCAACCCCCACTTGAGGATATTGGCCTGATACTTAGGCACTCCCACCCTCTGCCTATTCAATATCCTCAAAGTAAGATAGGGGAGATTATATCCGTCACCACATTCTCTTCTGGGATTTTTTCTTGTTCTGTGAATTCTCTGCTCCATCTGCTAATTTGGTTTTGGTCCTGCGGGCCTTCAAGCATATTTCTTTGTGCCATAAAACTCTTCCTAGATCTATGTTGTTGAGTTTGGGACACCTGTCCATTCAGAGGATGCTGGGTATCATTCTGTTGTTTGTGTCCCTCACCATCTGTTGCTACTACTCTCCTAATCTTAGGTGGAACAATACCAACAAGAGGATACATTTTCTCAATAGGTGTGGTTTAAGGCATCTTGTTATGATGCACACTGCTTCATTGACAGCAATGTCAACTTGTGTCTGGATGCATTCAATAGGAGAGCCAATTTGGTGCCATGGGCAAGGCACCGATCACCACACTGCCACTGCTGAAATACACAACGCTAAAACTGATGTCTGCAGAGTGGGTGGCTGAGCTCACGTACTGCATATAATTTGTCAATTTCCTTATAATGTTATTCCTCACACTAACTTTACACTTAATATTTAGGCAATATTGTTTAAATGAAAGTGTCTTATCAAGACTAATACCGAGATACTTCGGTGTAGTGCAATGCAGTATTCAATTCTCCTGCCATGCACCTCGATTTCAGCACAAACTAGGGTCCTGCTTAGATTGGTCTGCAGATCATTGATGGTATAATACCCATCCTAATTTTTCAACTGCTACATTCCAACTGACTAATCTAAACTTGATCCTTCTGTGGCCACTGCTATATCATCTGCATAGATTAAAAAAAAACCTTGCATTGTCAGAGGCCTGTTGATTGTTTGTATATACTGTATGTGATACAACATCAGAAACAACACATTTCCTTTCCCAGGCTAAACTAGAAGTTTTTAACCTACTGCCTTCCCTACTATACCAAACCGTCTCTCCTAGCGAGTTGGCTTCAAAAGAAATTGTCTCTTTTTTGCTCACCTTACTTTCTGTTACTCCTGGATTCTTCTCCAGAGGCAAACATTGTTCCCCAGTGTATTCCTCTGGTATTTAAAGCTTCCCCTCACTCCTTTCCCCAAATTTCTCTTGCATTAATATTCATACTTGTCATTCAAACTAGCCACACTCGATTTCTCATGGAACTGGCAGCATAATATGTTCCCATTTGGTTTGCTGAATAGATTAGATTTCTGGAAGACAGGTTTGGACATAGCATGTTTCACCTTAATGTAATGTCAATACTGACCATAAAAATCAGCCATTTGTGTTTCTAGACTCTTCATAGTCCAATGGGGGATGAGGAAAAAATAAGTGCTGGAGAGAAATCCCTAAGTGCAAAAACTCTAAAGACTAAACCTCTGGTCCTGGTGACTGACCCAGATTGGATCTTGAAACATTATCATGGGACACATGTATTCTCCTTCAAAAAACTAAGACTTTTGCAAACTTCAGGATATAGTCATCTTCCCTACTAAACCTATTTGTTTATAAATAGGTGAGCAATTGCGCTTTCATCCCTAATCATATGAGAAATAGAAGTTGTGGAATAAACAGATTTGAAAATAAAAGATATTTTGCTAAAAAATCTTGGACTAAGTAAGAGATCAAAATCAGTTGATTTCAGAAGTTTTAACACTTTGTGAGATTCTGTGTTGACTATTACCTACAATCTTTGCTTGGCTATATATGCAGTTGAAAAAATATGTATTGAACAGTATGGCCCAGAACTTCTAACAGCCTACTTGAATGTTAGGAGCCTTAAAATGTAGTGCTTGAACCAAGAATTCATTTTTACAAAAAAATAAAATAAAAAGTAAAATGGATATATTAATTATTTGAATTTGGTTAATGAGGAATTGGAATATCTAATTTGGAAAGTCAATGGTTTTCAGTGTTAAAAAATATCAAATATATGCAAGACCTCAACATAACTAACTCCTCAGAAAGTATTATTTTTTGCTTCTTGGTCCCTGTGAAAGAAAATTAAAAAAGAGATGGACTATCTCCCCCACTCTTTTTTTACACAGGTATAATAAAATAGGTAATTAATTCACTCTGCTTTCCTAAAAAAATATAAATAGACTGCAGAGAGGATAACTTGCTGTTGGCACCAGATGGAGGTGGGAAGCGGGTGAGCATGCAAGTAGGATGTCAGGGTGTGGGGGGGGTGAAGGGTGGCAGCGATGGGCAGGGAGCTGGATGGAGAGCTGGGCAGGAGAGCGAGTGATGGGGTGTCAGAGGGCCTCCTTGGTAGGTTGGCTCTCGCCAGTGATGGGTTCCTACTGGTTTGGACCTGTTTGGCCAAACACATAGTGGTTTGGTGGCCTGGGTTGCCTTACCCAGCAGCGACCCAGGCCTGCCACACCCCTGAACCGGTTCTCTGGATGGCAGCGTAGGCTCCACCATCTTGTTTTTCGCTTTTGTGCATGCACAGAACAATTTTTATTGTACTGCCATGTGCAGGGATGGGACGGAGGGCAGGGAGGCAGCGGCAGGCAGGGGCTTCCTATTTTGACACCCCCCCACACACCATTGCCTCTGTGCCTTGGGCTGCATCAGATGGAAAGCAAGCAAGCAAGCAGGCTGTCAGAGGGCGGAGCAGCGGTGGCACCAAGTGCGGTGCTTCGATCTTGACCCCTTCACCGCCAATATTGGTTCTCTACGCCTTGTCTCTGGGCCAAATGCAAAACAGGCAGTTAGGCTGCAGCGGTGTGCAGGACAAGTGCTTTTTAAGTGTCTCTTCCATGGCTTTGCAAGATTATTTTGTGCAATTTTTTTAAAGTGCCCTTTCTCTGCAGGTTTTTTTTTTTTTTTTTTACATTTCGTGGCTCTGCAATTTTTTTAAGAAAAGGGTTGCGGCTCTGCAAGCTTTTTTTTAAAGCATCACCACCACATTGCAAGATAAAAGTTGTAGAGCCACTCAACAAGCTCTCCCTGTGGTGCCTGCAGTGAGTTATTCCCTGCAGCATTTGTCTGGGGTTCAGAGGACCAGCACAGAAATAGCATCAGTGAGTTGGCAGAGGGAAATTGGCAGTGGCAAGAAGGCCTTCCCCAGCTGGCTGCATCAAGTTAGTGTAGCCAAATTGTCCCATTCCGACCCGAGACTGGACAGCTACAAAAGAAGGATAGTATTAAATTTGAGGACCAGGTGGATTATATTCTTAGTGTGAAAGTAAGGTTCCTGAAAAAAGGCTCTATACCCAAGACTGGACAGCTGCAAGAGAAAGATGCTATTAGATATATGGTCCCAGTGGATTATATTCTCACGTGAACATAACTAGGGGAAAAAGATGAGTTCTGAGTATTTTTCTTTACATAATCACTCATAAGTGCGCCTCCCACTTATCTGTATCATTGTCCTACATGTACATTGGGCATACATTATGTGGAGTAAGCCATTCTTGTTTTTCCCTGATTTTTGTGATTTATGCATCTCCACCATTCACCACAAAGCAATATTGCATCATTTCCCAGAGCTCAATCCCATGAACATAGACGTGGTTCTCAGGTTATGACCTCTCACTCAGTAAATCTTGGCATTCAGCCCGGCCATCGAAACATGGGACGCTTAACTCGAATGGTTTGAGTGCTTCCTGGAGGCAAATGACTTCACTGGTTTGTCTAGGAGCCGTAACAGAGGCTATTTCCTCAGTGCCTGTGGCCACGAGATGTTTGGCACAGCCAAGGCTTTAGCAGCCCCTCAGTCGGTGCACTCAATGCCCTGGAAGACGCTCTTGGAGAAGTTAAAAAACCATTATTCTCCAACTCCCTCACATATGGCGAGGCGCTATGCGTTCTGACAGAGGATCCAGAGAGAAGGAGAATCAGTGTCGGACTACATGGCGTCCCTCAGAACGGTGGCTTTTCATTGCAATTTCCCTGTGCTGGACGATGCCCTACTAGAACAGCTGGTCTGTGGTATCAAAGACCTCAGACTTCAGTGGCGTTTGCTGGCGCGAAAAGAGCTGACACTTCAGGCAGCCATGGACGAAGCCACGGCATACGAGATGTCGGACAAGTCTACCGCAGAAATTCAAAAATTTCTGCCGCCAGCCACTCATGCCAGCAGGGGCCACGCTGTCCACTACGACGAGGTCGAAGCAGATGATCTCTCAGACATTGAAGAGGACATCAGCCGCCTCAACCTGACAACCCGGAAAAACCGAACTCAGATAGACTTTTTGCCTCAGCCGGGTTGCCTCAGTTGTGGCGGGAACCATGCAAGGTCGGTTTGCAGGTTCAAAGCCACCATCTGCCAACGTTGTGACAGGAAGGGACATTTTGCCAAGGTATGCAGGGTGGCCATGCCAGTTGTTCTTCGGCCTCCTGAACACGCCTTGCCAAGGCAGTCCACTAGACAAGCGCCTATGCACCGCTGGGACTGTTTCACCATTGCGGATGACCAGCAGCACACTGAGTGGGCTGTCAGTCATGCATCGCTCTCAAAGCCGGCTCACAAAATCTATATGACTGTCCAAATTGAGGGGAAGCCCTGTACAATGGAGGTGGGCACTGGGTCTTCCAAGTCCCTTGTCTCGTGGGCCACTATCAAGCGGATAGTGCCCAGTATTACTAAGGCTACCCTGAAGCAGTGCCCAATTCGCCTCAGAGACTATCAAGGGCAGCAGATCCCTATTGTGGGCTGTGGCACATTCCAGGTCGCCTGCCAAAGCTTCCAAGGGCCTCTTCCTCTCGTCACAGTCGAAGGCCAGCTGCCCAGCCTCCTAGGGCTGGACTGGTTCTCCATGCTGGGGCTCAACGTTTCCGGCATCCACTCTGTGATTCCAGACCCTTTCACTGCACTGACCAGCGAGTTCGCAGACATTTTCGATAACCAGCTGGGTAAATATACGGGGACACCTATTTCATTTATTTTGGACCCCCAGGTGGCACCAATCCGCCTTAAGCCTAGGAGAGTGCCATATGCCCTACGGCCCAAGGTAGACTTAGAATTGGACAAATTAATTGCGCAAGGGGTGCTAGAGGCAGTGGACCATTCCCCCTGGGAGACCCCCATTGTGATACCCATCAAACAGGATGGGAGCATTAGGATCTGTGGTGACTTTAAATGCACCATCAATAGGGGGTTGTAAGCCAACCCTTACCCTGTACCTATGGTGCAGCACCTGCTCCACTCCCTGGGGCAGGGTAATGTCTTTGCCAAGTTAGACTTAGCACAAGCCTATCAGCAGCTTCCGGTGGATGAGGTCACTGCCTTAGCCCAGACCATTGTGATCCACCAGGGAGCCTTTAAGTGCAAGAGATTACAGTTTGGGGTTAGCATTGCCCCAGGCATTTTTCAAAGCCTAATGGAGCGATTGCTCCAAGGGCTGCCTGGGGTAGTGCCTTATTTCGATGATGTACTTGTATCCGCCAAGGATCAAGCTGACCTCATCATCAAGTTAAGGGCGGTCCTGCACAGATTTCGCCAGGCGGGGCTTAAAGTTAAGTGAGGCAAATGCAAATTGGGAGTCCCCAGCGTAGAATTTTTGGGGTACCTAGTGGATGCCAAAGGCATCCACCCTACCCCGTCCAAGATCGAGGTGATCAAAAAAGCCCCCACGCCCATATCTAAAGTGGAGCTTCAAGCATTTCTTGGGCTCCTCAATTTCTATGCCATATTTTTGCCGCATAAGGCTTCTCTGGCTGAGCCCCTGCACAGGCTTTTAGACTCTAAGTTTCCCTGGCATTGGGGTCCTAAGGAAGCCCATGCTTTCAAGGCAGTCAAGGATGTTCTCACGTCCCAGTCACTGCTGGTCCAGTATAGTGACCGCCTTCCCTTGATTTTGGCGTGCGATGCATCACCTTTTGGCATTGGGACTGTTCTGAGCCACATCCTCCCTAATGGCTCAGAAGCCCCTATTGCCTATTATTCCCGCACTCTCTCAGCTGCGGAAAGAAACTACAACCAGCTAGACAAAGATGCTGCTGTAGCAGGGGTCAAGCAGTTTCATGACTATATCTATGGTCATTTTTCCAATTGGTCACGGACCACAAGCCCCTCTTGGGTCTCTTGGCAGGGGACCGCCAATGACCAGGTGGACAGTTTTCCTGGCAGCTTACAATTACCAGTTGCTCTATAGGCCAGGAAAGAATTTGGGGCATGCAGATGCCATCAGTGGCTGCCCCCTGCCAGTGCCTGTGGTTGACCCTGCCCCCACTGCCTCACTCCTCCTGGTTGCGAAATTAGCCATGCCAATATCCTCCCGGGATATTGTCAGGTTTTCTGCGACGGACCCCGTCCTCTCCAAAGTGCTGGACTGGGTGCGCAGGGGGTTGCCGCAAGGGCTGGTTGGTCAGAAGTTCCACCCCTTTTACGTACGCCAGCATGAGCATTCTCAATGGATGCCTGCAGTGGGGAAACTGGGTAGTACCTCCCATCAAGCTTAGGGCACCAATTTTGAGTTGCCTGCACACTGCTCACCCAGGAATTGTGCGCATGAAAGCACTGGGCAGGAGCTACGTGTGGTGGCCCAAAATTGACCAGCAGATAGAAGACTGGGTGGCTGCCTGCCAACAGTGCCAGCAGTCAAGGCCAGCTCCCCCGTCAGTGCCCATCAGAGAGTGGGACATGACTCAGGCTCCATGGGCACGAATCCATTTGGATTTCGCTGGCCCATTTCTGGGGCAGAATTTTCTAATTGTAGTGGACGGCTACTCGAAGTGGGTGGAGCTGGCACTCATGCCATCCACCACTTCAGAGGCCGCCATTAAGCTACTGGAAAGACTTTTTGCAACCCATGGGTTGCCTGATGTGGTGGTGTCCGACAATGAGCCCCAGTTCACGTCGGCACCATTCCAAATGTTCCTAGGCCAGCTAGGCATCCGACATGCAACCACGGCTCTGTTTCACCCGGCAGGCAATGGCCTGGCTGAACGGACTGTTTTTCCTTTTGTACATAGCAAGATGGAATGACATGGAGAACATACACATCTAAAAAATAAAGGCCACACTTAAATCACAATTTATTTCATTTCATTTATTAGATTTATTTGCTGCTCATTTTGAACATTTGCTTTCTTCTAACAAGCATTTAGGTACAGCTAGTTTCTTTGCCATTCTCTAAGCAGTTGTATATTGACAGCGAAGGCCATAAATTTTATCCTTGTGGACAGAAGGTATTGCACTCCTTACCAGCGAGACTGTTCAGGTTAATTTTGTCTCTATCATTTACTTCATGCCATGGTTTTGCAAAGTCACACATGGTGATTTGAACAAGATTTTCAAAAATTGATCCTTTTGAAAGAGAAAACATACATAACAATGGTGTCAATATGTAACTGATAAGATTTGTTCACAGTAACTTGTCAAAAGTCCTTGACAATTTTCTGGCATTTGCTTCATCTTTTAAGTAGGGAATGATGTCAGTTGTAAATAAGCCAACATTGTCCTTTTCTCAAGGTTTATTATTTATTTAGCAGGTGGCATATTATGTCAGGGAAATGTACACATGCTAGACCCAATGCAGTCCTGACAGCCTAGATCCGTGATGGCAAAACTATGGCACGCATGCCAGAGGTGGCATGCAGAGCCCTCTGTGTGGCACATGCACTGTCGCCAACTGCTCTTCTAATTTCCGGTACACACATGAGCACCAGCCAGCTGATCTTTGCATGTGCCAGAGGCCCAGAAACCCGAAGACAAACTATCCAACATGCATATGCTCCAGCGCACGCAAAGACCAGCTTGATGACTTGTATGCGTGCACCAGAAACCATGCGCATGTGCATTGGCCAGCTTGTCTTCGAGTTTCCAGAGCTCTGGTGCACACAATTATGTTCCGGTTTGGGTACTCAGTGCCGAAAAGGTTCGCCATCACTGGCCTACATTGCTACCGGTAGTTCATTGTATTCAATGCTATGAATGCAGCTTTCCCACTGAAGTGGTACCCCGTTTACATCACTACAATATTGTCCGCTTTTGAACTACTAGATGGACAGGAGCTAGGGATCTAGTGATGAGATCTCACTCCATCTGATGGTGCTCAGACCATCTGGAGTACAGACCATTTCTGGCCAGCAGTTCCAATGTCATTAAGCCACTGCACCACTGTATCCCTTTTTCTCAACAAATCAACAATTTTTTAAAGCAAGCTTATCCCCCCAAAAATAGGATCAGAAATAACTAAGAAATAATAGAGACTAGATTAGGAATAATGATAATGTGGAAAATATCGGTATGCAATGTGCCATCCTCCTTAATTTACATATGTATTAATTGTTCTGTTACTAGATAATTGGTATTCTCTACCTGAAATTAGGTATTCTTCTCCTGTAAGAGGGCCTCTGTGTAGATATCCACAGGTTGAATCATCTTTGGGACTGTAGAGAACCCGGACATTTCTTAAGCCCTTTGGACCTTTGTATACCTTCAGAAAAAAAGAATAATTCTGTATATGATAAGGACAAGAGCAGGTCAGGAGAATTTGTCATGAGAGGAACAATATTTCTTCGCAAAAGACTGAATATCTGTCCACCCGCTCTTCATCGTAGGTTTTAGGAAGATGAGAGTCTTACCTGTAAGGGCCGAATAAGAAACAGATTTATATCCATATTCAAAGGAGAGTTAGTATCCTGTCTGACACCCATAAACTGGGTCCTCATCACTACAGAGAGAGAGAGAAAGAGAGGGAGGGAGGGAAGGAAAGAAGGAAGGAGTGAGATAGGTTTTCCATTCAGAGGTTTAAACTGCAGATTTCTCAAAACAAAGCAAACTAGATAGTGCTGGTTAGTCTTCTGCACAAAGGCTTCTGAAAGAAATAATATGTTCTGCTTTCATGCCATGGGAATGATTTTGCTGCAACTGGAAGGATTAATGCAGGCAGCAAAACCTACAAAGTAGACAAGTGTGAAGTACTAAATGATGGAAGGGAGAAAAATATTCATTTTCAAAACTCACCAAAGTCACGTTTGCAACATGCATCCCGGACAGATGGTTGCATACATGTGCAGGCCTCTGTGAGATCTCCCAAGAACACGAGCACAAGAAAGCTGGCTACGAAGAATCCATGTGATTTTGTAGTATCCATTACTTGCTGTTTATGAAGCCACTCGCTTAGGACAGAGGAGATGATTTCTTTGAGTAACAGTCTTTCTGGAAAAGGGTTGAGTGAGAAACAACAACTGCAGATTAAAGGCAAAGTGTTGTTTGAAATGGTCCTACAATTGGTCTTAGGAAAGGACGATTTAAGTCCTGAAATATAAGGATGGATCATGGGTGCCTCATCCTGTGGGACAAATTCAGATTTAAAGCTTTATCCCTGTGATAATCACTCTCCACAAGACCAAAGCAGAGCCAGAATGCCAGGTCAGAGTTGAAGAGAAGAAAAGTGTGACAACTTAGGCTCAAAGGCATATATCAACTCTCAACAAAATCTGAGGTTTCTACAGAGTCCCCTTCTAAGGGGAGATGGGTCTGAGGCATGAAGGAATACCTTTAGGATAGATATGATTATTGCTTGATTCAGGTGTTTTATTTTTGTAAGTTTCAAATCAGTCATCCCTTCTGGTCCCTGCATGCTCAACTCCATGGATTCTCTTGATAACCTTTTCCATAAATATTTTGCTCTTGACTTCTTAGAGTTTACTTGCTTGATTGATTTCTTTCTTTGTTTGCTTGTTTTTATTTATATTTATTTATTTAGTGTTCCTATCAAACCTTAAATTGCCAAAATGAGCCCCCCCCCTTTCTATTTTATTGTTGGCCAGAAACAAATCACTTTTGGTGCATTCTAATTGGTAGTAATCGACAGACCAGCATTTGGGCCAGACTCTCATCTCCCGACATTCACACTGTGTGTTGTTATCCTGCAGCAACCCCCACTTGAGGATATTGGTTTTATATTTAGGCACTCCCATCCTCTGCCTATTCAATATCCTCCAAGTAAGATAGGGGAGATCAAATCCTTCAGCGACGTTCTTTCCTGGAATCATTTCTTGTTTTGTAAATGTTCTACTCTATCTCCTGAGTTTAGGGCACCTGTCCATTCAGAGGATGCTGGGGATCATTCTGTTGTTTGGTTCTCTCGACCCCTGCTGCTACTACTCTCCTAAACCTAGGTGCAGCAATACCAACAAGATGATACACTTTCTCAATAGGTGTGGGTTTATACATTTTGTTATGGTGCACACTGCTTCATTGACAGCAATGTCAACTTGTGTCTGGATGCACTCAGTAGGAGAGCCAATTTGGTGCCATGGGCAAGGCACTGGGTTTAAAGTGCCCTGCCCACCATTCATGAAATACTGAAATAAGCATGCTACTGAAATAAACATGGCTAAAACCGTTGTGTGCAGTGGGTGGCTGATCTCAAATACTGTATATAATTTTTCAGTTTCCTGATAATATTCCTCACACTAACATTTGCCTTAGTATTCAGGCAATGTTGTTAAATGAAAATATCCTATCAAGACTCATACTGAGATACTTCGGTGTAGTGCAATGCTATATTTGATGCATTTGCTATGCAACTCGAACCCTGCACCTTGATTTTAGCACACACTTGGGTTTTGCTTAGATTGAGCTGCAGATGATTGAGAGTATATAACACTGACCTAATTTTTCAAGTGCTACAGTGAATCTTCCAATTGACTCATCAAAACTTGATTCTTCTGTGGCCACTGCTATATCATATGGATAAATAAATAATTGTATTGTCAGAGACCTGTTGATCGTTCATATATACTGTATGTGATACAACATCAGAAACAATACATTTCCTTTCTAGGCCAACTAGAAGTTTTTCACCTCTTGCCTTGCCCACTATATGAACCTGTCTCTCCTAGAGAGTTGGCTTCAAAAGAAATTGGCTCTTTTTTCCTCACCTTGTTCTCTGTTACTCCTGGGTTCTTCTCTAGAGGCAAACTTTGTTCCCCAGTGTATTCTGCTGGTATTTAAAACTTCCCCTCACTCCTTGTCCCAAATTTCTCTTGCGTTAATGATTATACTTGTCATTCAAACTAGCCAGACTCAATTTCTCAAAGAACTGGCAGCATAATATGTTCCCATTTGGTTTGCTTAGATTTCTGGAAGATAGTCTTGGACACAGCATGTCTTACCTTAATGTAAACACTGACCATAAAAGCCAGCCATGTGTGTTTCTGGCATCGGTTCTTCTATTCACGATCTAATGGGGGATGAGGAAAAAATAAGTCGGCTGGAGAGAAGTTCCCTAAGTCTGAAAGCTCCAAAGATTAAACCTCTGGTCCCGGTCACTGACCTTGATTGTATTCTGAAATATTGATCCCGGGAGACATATATTCACCTTTGTTTGAAAAAAAATAACCAGAATGAAGCAATAACCAGAAGCCAGAATGAAGCAAATCATCCAATAAGTCTGCAGCTGCAATGAAGAAACAAGGCAGGGACTGTCAATCGAGCAGAGTGGCTGCCGTGCATCATGGAAGTGCGGAACCAGAGGGCTCTGTTGAGGAGGATGGCAAAATCCACCACATCCAATCCAAGAGAAGGGTAGGAAATTAAAAAGAGAGAGAGGGAGACTTTTGTGGTGTGCGAGTTGTGGGGAAAATCACCCTACATCAACTTGTAAATTTAAAGATGCTACATGCCAATGTTGCAAGCAGAAAGGGCATATTGCAAGGGCTTGCCGGGGAACTCAGACAGCCTCTTTCCCACCATGGCAGTCGGGTTTCCCACTGCAACAATATGCCATGGGAGCCCAGAAGGCTCCATTTCCAAACGTTAAGCAAAGGGAAGACGGAGCCGAGGAAATGCACCAAACAAACCTGGGACACTCAGATGCTTTCACAATCATGGGGCACCCAGATGCTTACAGTTCAAAAAAAATTCCATGTAACAGTCCAAATCAAGGGATATCCGCATGACATGGAAGTGGACTCAGGATCATATATAACCATAGTGTCCTGTTCAACTATTAAGAAGGCCATTCTGGAGCTACAAAAGAGCCAGCTGAAACCAATGAAAGTACTCCTAAAAGACTATCAGGGAAACATCATCCCTATCCTAGGCAGAGGAACATTCCAAGTCAAGTTTAAAAAATTCATCGGACCTCTGCAACTGACTGTGGTGGACTGAGACTGGACAAGCCTGCTGGGGGTAGAGTGGTTCAAAGCCCTGGGACATAGAATGATCAGCATCCACGACATCCAAGAAGATGATGTCGACAAGCTGCTAAAGGAATTCACAGACATTATTGAATCTAGGCTGGCATAAGGGAACCCCTATTTCATTCAACCTAGATCCCACAGTTGCCTCCATTAGATTGAAGCTTTGAAGGGTCTCTTTTTCTCTCCTGCCCCAAATAGATAGGCAATTAGACAAGCTAATTGCCCATGGGGTTTTGGAACCAGTGGATGATGCACTCCCGTCAAACAAGGTGGCTCAATCTACATCTGCGCAGATTATAAAGTCATGATCAACAAGGCATTGCAACAAAGTGCCTATTCCGTGCCCGTAGAACATGGAATTTTTGTGCATTAAAAAAAAAAGTGCTGCAGCTCTGCAAGCTTTTTTTTTATATTCAAATTTTTATTGGTTTTTTAATTTTTTTTACAAGGAAAAGGGTTATAGGGTTATAGAACATTTTGGCAGCTACATCGTGCGGGGGGGGGGGGGGAGCTCCCCAGGTCTTGCAACTTGTACACAAACTGATAAGAGAAAAATCAACATTTAACTATGTATTGGCAGTTTTAAGTTTAACACATAATCATCAGTTTGTTTCAATCATTTGTTTAGTATCACTTCCCATAGAATACATTGTAGCAACAATTGCAATAGTATTCCAAGTCACTTTTGTGATCTGAGTATTCTAACTGTTGCATCCTCTCTCCCATCCACCGGCTGTGCCTCAGCCCCTCCCTCCTTTGTTTTTTGTGTAGCATCCCCCACTTCACCTAGAAGAGCTGCATGTTTTTTAGCGAAAGCCTCTGCTTCCAGTAGCGTATGAATTCAAATTCTGCTGCCCTCCCAAAAGATCAACATGCCTTCTGGAAATAGCCATTTGAACCAAATCCCATTATTATATAATTTTTTTGCTAAGAAGGAATATTTCCTTCTAATATCTCTTACTTTCTTTGGGATCTGTTTGAGAATAGTTATTTCTTTATCTTTATATTTTAATGGACCACCCCTTTGAGCTCCTAGAACCTCATCTCTTGTAGCTTTTCTAAGAAATTTGATATGATCTTCCCTTGGAACGTTGTGTTTTCTTGCATAGGCCAAATTAGCCCTATAAATCAGGTCAATATCCCACCAGAGCTGTTGTTTATCTCTATTGATATAGTCTGCTAGTGCTGTAGATTGCTCCTTAAGATCTTCATCCTCAGCCTCTGGCAAATTTTGAAACCTAAGAAAAAAAGACATCCTTTCAAATTCCATTTTTAGCATCTGGTGCCCAAATTCTGTGTTCCCCCTCTGCAGCTCTGCAAGCTTTTTTTAAAGCACCACCACGGCATTGCAAAGTAAAACTTGGAGAGTCGCTCAGCCAGCTGTCTTTGTGGTGCCTGCAGTGAGTTATTCCTCACAGAAACTGTCCGGGGTTCAGAGATCTGGAAAAGAAATAGCGGCAGCGAGTTGGCAGAGAGAACTGGGCGGTGGTGAGAAGGCTACCCCCAGCTGACTTTATCAAGTTTAATTAATTAATTGATTTATTTATTTGTCAAGCATATATAAGATAACAGATAAAACTATACGCATGATTTTGAATACATGAAAGGATATAAATAAAAAGGAATATTAGGACAGGGGTGGTAGGCACTGTTGTGTGTGAATAAGCACACAACAGTGGCTACTGTCCCTGTCCTAATATTCACACCCTTCAGACATCTTAGGAATGGGATGAGGTCAACAGTAGTCAGTCTAAGATTAAAGTTGTGGGGGTTTGAGGAAGAAACCACAGAGTCAGGTAATGCATTCCAGGCATTGACCACTCTGTTGCTGAAGTCAACTTTTATGCAATTAAGTTTGGAGTGGTTTGCCATAGTTTGTATCTATTGTGTGCTTGTATATTGTTGTGGTTGAAGCTGAAGTAGTCATTGATAGGTAGGACATTGTAGCTGATAATTTTATATACTACGCTTAGGTCAGATCATAGGCGGTGAAGTTCTTCATTGTCTAAGCCCAAAATTTCCAGCCTGGTGGCATGAGGTATCCTGTTGCGAGCAGAGGAGTGGAGGACTCTTCTCGTGTAATATCTCTGGACTCGCTCAATTGTATTAATGTCTGATAAGTGGTGCACGTTCCAGACAGATGAGCTGTATTTGAGAATTGGTCTAGCAAATATTTTGTTAGCAGTCCAATCTTACCAGAGAAGAAGCTATGCAAGATTAGGTTAACAACTCTTTATGCTTTTTTGGCAATGTTGTTACAGTAGGCTCTGGCCCTTATATCATTTGAGATGAGTTCTCCAAGGTCCTTGACAGAGTGGGGGTCATCTAGGAGGATGAATCTGCCCAGCTTGCATTTTGTTTTCTGATTTTTTTGGTCAACATGTAAGACAGAGCATTTTTTGGTTGAGATTTGAAGTTGCCAATTGTACAAGTTGGGACCATTCTGACACGTCAAGGTCTTTTTGAAGGGTAGCAGCATTGTTGGTGGTGTTGACTAGTTTTACTTCATCAGCGAAGATAATGCAGTTGCTTGTCATATGATCGCAAAGGTCATTTAATGGTGTCATCCCATTCTGACCCAAGACCGGATAGCTACAAAAGAAGGATAGTATTAAATTTGAGGACCAGGTGGATTATATTCTTAGTGTGAAAGTAAGGTTCCTAAAAAGTCTCTATACCCAAGACTGGACAGCTGCAAGAGAAGGATGCTATTAGATATATGGTCCCAGTGGATTATATTCTCGCGTGAACGTAACTAGGGGAAAAAGTTGAGTTCTGAGTATCTTTTCTTTACATAATCACTCATAAGTGCGCCTCCCATTTCTCTGTATCGTTGTCCTACATGTACATTGGGCATACATTATGTGGAGTAAGCTATTCTTGTTGTTTCTTGATTTTTGTGATTTATGCATCTCCACCACTCCCACAGGGCAATGTTGCATCAGATCCATTTCTCAGAGCTCAACCCCATAAACAAAGACGTGGTTCTCAGGTTATGACCTTTCACTCAGTAAATGTTTAAACTTGTGGCAGCACTGGACAAAGGGTCCTGGCGATGGGTCCTCAGCATTCCAGCCATTTCAATGTCCCAGCGGTCATGTGATTGCAAGTGAGATTCTGATTACGATCTTACATATCAGCAGAAGAATCCTATTGCTACCTATCCTTGTTTTCAGTTCTCTCTCCTTAGAAGCTCAGGTTCCATACATCCTTCAGAAAGGCTCAATCTCTTTATTGAATGTTTGCAGTGAGTTGCCCTATTGAATTTTCATTGTACCTTGGATAACTTTGTACACATTCTTCAGGTGTTTCCATGTTTCTATGTTAGATACAGAAGATGAGATCTCCCTTTCTTTGCTGCCAGTGATGTAAATATTTCTACTAGGGCTGGGACACCATGAGAAGAGATTGGGACAATTTGGAAATTGCTTGTAATCACAGAGTTCCCTGTACCCCAATTGAAAATCAGTAGAGACCAATTTGAGAGAGATTCTAAATCATCGGGACCTGTTGTTGCAATGCACCCCCTAATTAGGAGGCACACCCCACATCTGGTCCATTGGAAAGCCAAACCATCTGAAGCCTTCCTTTCTGGGAGAAGATAGGGACAAAGCAAATACGGAACACTGGAGAAGAAAGTGATTGGGAGGGGGGATTTTCAGTCAGGATTTAGACCAAGACCAGGGACAGAAACAACACTTCTTGTATAGTTGATGACCTTTGCCACAAGTTTGTTTGGAGTAATTTCCCCTCTTCTAGTACTGATGTACTATTCATTAGCTTTGAATACTATAAATCATTGTTGTGCTTTGGATCATCTGCAAAATTTGGGGACTGGTTTACAGTAGTTTTACTCTTTTCTTAGACAGTTGCAGTCAGGGGGAAATGTGATCAATGTCCTGTACAGGTTACCTGTAATTTTCTGAGTGGAAATCCAAGAGCTGATTTTGTCTAATAGAGCCACACATGGCTGGCACTACAGTATCTTCAGGACCACCTTCTCCAACCCGATTGACATCTCCAATACATAGATGACAATAAGAGTAATCCCAGATTTCTATGAAATAAATGGGATTGAAGGGAGATTAGAAGATTAGGCCTTTCCATCACAGCAGCAATCCTAGGGAAATCCCAATCCCTTTGGAGAGAATATGGCTTCTCCTACCTTCTCCTTTCAGAAAGTGGTAAAACTGAGCTTTTCCATTCTTGAATGCTACCTTGCTATTAAATTAACTTGTGAATGGTTGCGGAATTGTTGTTTTTAAGATAGTAAATTGTACAGTGTTTCTTTGCTTACCATGGCTTATTAATGATATTTACTGGGGATGGTTTTTTCCTTTTGTACATAGCAAGATGAAATGAAATGGAGAACATACACATCTAAAAAATTAAGGACACACTTAAATCACAATTTATTTCATTTCATTTATTAGATTTATTTGCTGCTCATCTTGTTTTGAACATTTGCTTTCTTCTAAAAAGATTCAGGTACAGCTAGTTTCTTTGCCATTCGCTAAGCAGTTGTATATGGACAGCGAAGGCATCAATTTTATCCTTGTGGACAGAAGGAATTGCACTCCTTACCAGCGACACCTTTGAGGTTCATTTTGTCTGTATGAGGTACGTTCTCCCATGGTATTGCTAAGTGGCACTTTTTGATTTGAGGACCATTGCCATCAATCATCCCTTTTGAGAAGGAAACATACATAACAATGGTGTCAATATGTAACTGATACGATTTGTTCACAGTAATTTGTCAAAGGTCTTTGACAATTTTCTGGCATTTGCTTCATCTTTTAAGTAGGGAATGATGTCAGTTGTAAATAAGCCAACATTTTCCTTTTCTCAAGGTTTATTATTTATTTAGCAGGTGGCATATTATGTCAGGGAAATGTACACATGCTAGACCCAATGCAGTCCTGACAGCCTAGATCCATGATGGCAAAACTATGGCACGCATGCCAGAGGTGGCACGCAGAGCCCTCTGTGTGGCACATGCACTGTTGCAACTGCTCTTCTAATTTCCGGTACACACATGAGCACCAGCCAGCTGATTTTTGCATGTGCCAGAGGCCCAGAAACCCAAAGACAAACTATCCAACATGCACATGCACATGCTCCAGCGCACGCAAAGACCAGCTTGATTACTTGGATGCACACACCAGAAACCAGAAGTGCGCATGTGCATTGGCCAGCTTGTCTTCGAGTTTCCAGAGCTCCGGTGCACACAAATATGTTCCCGTTTGGGTACTCAGTGCCGAAAAGGTTCGCCATCACTGGCCTATGTTGCTACCGGTAGTTCATTGTATTCAATGCTATACAATGCAGCTTTCCCACTGAAGTGGTACCCCGTTTACATCACTACAATATTGTCCGCTTTTGAACTACTGGATGGACAGGAGCTAGGGATCTAGTGATGAGATCTCACTCCATCTGATGGTGCTCAGACCATCTGGGGTACAGACCATTTCTGGCCAGCAGTTCCAATGTCATTAAGCCACTGCACCACTGTATCCCTTTTTCTCAACAAATCAACAATTCTTTAAAGCAAGCTTAACCCTCCAAAAATGGGATCAGAAATAACTAAGAAATAATAGAGACTAAATTAGGAATAATGATAATGTGGAAAATATCGGTATGCAATGTGCCATCCTCCTTAATTTACATATGTATTAATTGTTCTGTTACTAGATAATTGGTATTCTCTACCTGAAATTAGGTATTCTTCTCCTCTAAGAGGGCCTCTGTGTAGATATCCACAGGCTGAATCATCTTTGGGACTGTAGAGAACCCGTACTTTTCTTAAGCCCTGTGGACCTTTGTATACCTTCAGAAAAAATAATAATTCTGTATATGATAATGACAAGAGCAGGTCAGGAGAATTTGTCATGAGAGGAACAATATTCCTTCACAAAAGACTGAATATCTGTCCACTTGCTCTTCATCGTAAGTTTTAGGAAGATGAGAGTCTTACCTGTAAGGGCTGAATAAGAAACTGATTTATATCCATATTCGAAGGAGAGTTAGTATCCTGTCTGACACCCATAAACTGGGTCCTCATCACTACAGAGAGAGAGAGAAAGAGAGGGAGGAAGGGAAGGAAAGAAGGAGTGAGATGGGTATTCCATTCAGAGGTTTAAACTGCAGATTCCTCAAAACAAAGCAAACTAGATAGTGCTGTTTAGTCTTCTGCATAAAGGCTTCTGAAAGAAATAATATGTTCTGCTTTCATGCCATGGGAATGATTTTGCTGCAACTGGAAAGATTAATGCAGGCAGCAAAACCTACAAAGCAGATGAGTGGGGAGTACTAAAAGATGGAAGGGAGAAAAACATTCATTTTCAAAACTCACCAAAGTCACGTTTGCAACATGCATCTCGGAGAGATATTTCTGGACATGTGCCGCATGCCTCTGTGGGATCTCCCAAGAACATGAGGACAAGAAAGCTTGCTAGGAAGAATCCATGTGATTTTGTAGTATCCATTACTTGCTGTTTATGAAGCCACTCGCTTAGGACAGAGGAGATGATTTCTTTGAGTAACAGTCTTTCTGGAAAAGGGTTGAGTGAGAAACAACAACTGCAGATTAAAGGCAAAGTGTTGTTTGAAATGGTCCTACAATTGGTCTTAGGAAAGGACGATTTAAGTCCTGAAATATAAGGATGGATCATGGGTGCCTCATCCTGTGGGACAAATTCAGATTTAAAGCTTTATCCCTGTGATAATCACTCTCCACAAGACCAAAGCAGAGCCAGAATGCCAGGTCAGAGTTGAAGAGAAGAAAAGTGTGACAACTTAGGCTCAAAGGCATATATCAACTCTCAACAAAATCTGAGGTTTCTACAGAGTCCCCTTCTAAGGGGAGATGGGTCTGAGGCATGAAGGAATACCTTTAGGATAGATATGATTATTGCTTGATTCAGGTGTTTTATTCTTGTAAGTTTCAAATCAGTCATCCCTTCTGGTCCCTGCATGCTCAACTCCATGGATTCTCTTGATAACCTTTTCCATAAATATTTTGCTCTTGACTTCTTAGAGTTTACTTGCTTGATTGATTTCTTTCTTTGTTTGCTTGTTTTTATTTATATTTATTTATTTAGTGTTCCTATCAAACCTTAAATTGCCAAAAGGAGCCCCCCCTTTCTATTTTATTGTTGGCCAGAAACAAATCACTTTTGGTGCATTCTAATTGGTAGTATTTATTTATTTATTTATTTGATTTGATTTCTAGACCGCCCCCTCTCCCCGAAGGGACTCGGGGCGGTGTACAGGTACCGAATTAAAAACCATACAAATAATAATAAATATAATTGAAATCGGATTAAACTTTAAACCCCTGTACAAGTTTATAAGAATTAAAACTTATCCTAAGACCAACCCGTGAAATTTAAAAAATACAGACTGAGGTGGGAGAGCTGGAATTAGGCCAGGCCGGCTAGATTAAACAGGTGGGTTTTGAGCTTCTTACGGAAGGAGCGGAGATCCGTGGTTGTTCTAATATCAGGGGGAAGGTCATTCCAGAGGGTCGGGCCCATCACAGAGAAGGCCCTTCCCCTGGGCGTCGCCCGCTGGCACAGCCTAGTGGACGGCACCCGGAGGAGTCCCTCTCTGTGTGAGCGGATCGGCCGAAGGGATGTGTGGGGCAGGATACGATCCCGCAAATAACTAGGTCCTGTGCCATGGAGCACTTTGAAGATGATAATCAGCACCTTGAAACGCACCCGAAAAGCTAAAGGTAGCCAGTGCAGCCCGTGCAGGAGAGGTGTTACATGGGAGTATTTAGCGACTCCCGAAACTGCCGGCGCGGCCGCATTCTGAACCAACTGCAGTCTTCGGGTGCATCTCAAGGGGAGCCCCATGTAGAAAGTGTTACAGTAGTCTAGCAGGGTGGTCACAAGCGCATGGGTGACTGTGCAAAGGGCGTTCCGGTCCAATAGGGGACGCAATTGGCGCACCAGGCGAACCTGGTGAAACGCCCCCCTTGCCACGGCTGTCACATGGTCGTCCATTGACAGCCGGGCATCTAGGAGGACACCCAAATTGCATACCCGATCCACGGGGGCCAGATGTTCGCCCCCAATGGCCAGTGATGGAATCAGCTGGTTGAACTGGGGTGCCGGTAGTCACAGCCACTCCATCTTGGACGGGTTGAGCCTGAGTCTGTTACTTCCCATCCAGATCCGTACGGCTTCCAGACACCAGGACATCACTTTGACGGCATCGTTGGGGTGGTTTGGGGTAGAGATGTACAGCTGGGTATCATCCGCATACAGATGGCAATCTACCCAGAACCCACGAATGATCTCGCCCAGCGGCTTCATATATGTATTGAACAGGAGAGGCGAGAGGACCGATGTGGCACCCCACAGGTGAGCGGCCTCGAAGTCGACCTCTGCCCCCCTGCCTGTAATCGACAGACCAGCAATTGAGCCAGCAATTGAGACCAGCAATTGAGCCAGGTTCTCATCTCCCAACATTCACAGTGTGTGTTGTTATCCTGCAGCAACCACCATTTAAGGATATTGGTCTTATATTTAGGCACTCCCACCCTCTGCCTATTCAATATCCTCCAAGTAAAATAGGGGAGATCAAATCCTTCAGCCACGTTCTCTCCTGGAATCATTTCTTGTTTTGTAAATGTTCTACTCTATCTCCTGAGTTTAGGGCACCTGTCCATTCAGAGGATGCTGGGGATCATTCTGTTGTTTGGTTCTCTCGACCCCTGCTGCTACTACTCTCCTAAGCCTAGGTGCAGCAATACCAACAAGATGATACACTTTCTCAATAGGTGTGGGTTTATACATTTTGTTATGGTGCACACTGCTTCATTGACAGCAATGTCAACTTGTGTCTGGATGCACTCAATAGGAGAGCCAATTTGGTGCCATGGGCAAGGCACTGGGTTTAAAGTGCCCTGCCCACCATTCATGAAATACTGAAATAAGCATGCTACTGAAATAAACATGGCTAAAACCGTTGTGTGCAGTGGGTGGCTGATCTCAAATACTGTATATAATTTTTCAGTTTCCTGATAATATTCCTCACACTAACATTTGCCTTAGTATTCAGGCAATGTTGTTAAATGAAAATATCCTATCAAGACTCATACTGAGATACTTCGGTGTAGTGCAATGCTATATTTGATGCTCTTGCTATGCAACTCGAGCCCTGCACCTTGATTTTAGCACACACTTGGGTTTTGCTTAGATTGAGCTGCAGATGATTGAGAGTATATAACACTGACCTAATTTTTCAAGTGCTACAGTGAATCTTCCAATTGACTCATCAAAACTTGATTCTTCTGTGGCCACTGCTATATCATATGGATAAATAAATCATTGTATTGTCAGAGACCTGTTGATCGTTCATATATATACTGTATGTGATACAACATCAGAAACAATACATTTCCTTTCTAGGCCAACTAGAAGTTTTTCACCTCTTGCCTTGCCCACTATATGAACCTGTCTCTCCTAGAGAGTTGGCTTCAAAAGAAATTGGCTCTTTTTTCCTCACCTTGTTCTCTGTTACTCCTGGGTTCTTCTCTAGAGGCAAACTTTGTTCCCCAGTGTATTCTGCTGGTATTTAAAACTTCCCCTCACTCCTTGTCCCAAATTTCTCTTGCGTTAATGATTACACTTGTCATTCAAACTAGCCAGACTCAATTTCTCAAAGAACTGGCAGCATAATATGTTCCCATTTGGTTTCTTAGATTTCTGGAAGATAGGTTTGGACACAGCATGTCTTACCTTAATGTAAACACTGACCATAAAAGCCAGCCATGTGTGTTTCTGGCATCGGTTCTTCTATTCACGATCTAATGGGGGATGAGGAAAAAATAAGTCGGCTGGAGGGAAGTTCCCTAAGTCTGAAAGCTCCAAAGATTAAACCTCTGGTCCCGGTCACTGACCTTGATTGTATTCTGAAATATTGATCCCGGGAGACATATATTCACCTTCGTTTGAAAAAAATAACCAGAATGAAGCAATAACCAGAAGCCAGAATGAAGCAAATCATCCAATAAGTCTGCAGCTGCAATGAAGAAACAAGGCAGGGACTGTCAATCGAGCAGAGTGGTTGCCGTGCATCATGGAAGTGCGGAACCAGAGGGCTCTGTTGAGGAGGATGGCAAAATCCACCACATCCAATCCAAGAGAAGGGTAGGAAATTAAAAAGAGAGAGAGAGACTTTTGTGGTGTGCGAGTTGTGGGGAAAATCACCCTACATCAGTGCTTCTCAATTATTTTCTGTCATGCCCCCCCCCCCTTGGAAGAAGAAAACATTCCCCCCCCCGCGCGACTGTAAATAGTATCATTTGTCTATAACAATTATTGTTCCAAATCCAATTACAACTGCAATGATATGATATAATCCTTTCCTTGTAGGGTCCTATCAACAGGATCAAACAAAAATACAGTCCAAATGTTTCCTATAAATAGGACATCTTATGAACTTTAATAGTGAAAAAAAATCTTTCAAAGTTCGAACCCTTTTAGATAAAGGATAACACCCACCAGATACAAGGAACTTTGAGATTTTCAAAAGATTTTTTAAAATGCTATTTCTGTTCCTTGGGATATCATTATGAAATTGAAGTTCATTCTTGTACTTCCCATAAAAAATATGGTTTCTGGATTTGATAGCAAAAGCTTTTGCTCCCGCTTCCCCTCGCCCGCCGTGGCCAGTTGCAGGGCGCGGATCCCGCTTGGAGAAGGCGGAGCGGTAGCTCCTCCCTCAGCCAGGAGCCAGCGGGGGCTGGTCGGACAGGCAACCTCGTCGGGAAACTCTAGCCCGCTGCCTTCGCCGCCGCCGTTGCCGCCTTCACCGCGGGTTAGCCCAGAGGAGACGCGAGCGAGCCCACAAAGAACTCTTTGTGCACCGGCGGCTGCAGCCTCCTTGTCCCTCGTTCTTGGCTGGCGCCAGCATGGGCACAGCCAGCGCCGCCTTCTTAGTCCTGCTGGCAGCGTCCAGGCTTCTTCCTCTGATCGCGGCAGGTAAGCCTGAAAGCAGCTCCGACGGCTCAGGGCGTGCGAGGGTTGAGCACCCCCTCGCAGCCGCCCACTACTCTTCATCCCCAGAGCAAGCGAGGGTTGCAAGAGGAGATTTACACATGGGCTGAGCCCACTTGAAAGCAAACTGTTGAACGTGGTGGCAGGACCCCGCCTGTTGCTCCTGGCTCCTCGTTTGCACCCAGATGGAAAGGGAACCTTCGTGCCCCCCTATACAGAGCCTCGCGCCCCCCCTGGGGGGCACGCCCCACTATTTGAGAAGCACTGCCCTACATCAACTTGTAAATTTAAAGATGCTACATGCCAATGTTGCAAGCAGAAAGGGCATATTGCAAGGGCTTGCCGGGGAACTCAGACAGCCTCTTTCCCACCATGGCAGTCGGGTTTCCCACTGCAACAATATGCCATGGGAGCCCAGAAGGCTCCATTTCCAAACGTTAAGCAAAGGGAAGACGGAGCCGAGGAAATGCACCAAACAAACCTGGGACACTCAGATGCTTTCACAATCATGGGGCACCCAGATGCTTACAGTTCAAAAAAAAATTCCATGTCACAGTCCAAATCAAGGGATATCCGCATGACATGGAAGTGGACTCAGGATCATATATAACCATAGTGTCCTGTTCAACTATTAAGAAGGCCATTCTGGAGCTACAAAAGAGCCAGCTGAAACCAATGAAAGTACTCCTAAAAGACTATCAGGGAAACATCATCCCTATCCTAGGCAGAGGAACATTCCAAGTCAAGTTTAAAAAATTCATCGGGCCTCTGCAACTGACTGTGGTGGACTGAGACTGGACAAGCCTGCTGGGGGTAGAGTGGTTCAAAGCCCTGGGACATAGAATGATCAGCATCCACGACATCCAAGAAGATGATGTCGACAAGCTGCTAAAGGAATTCACAGACATTATTGAATCTAGGCAGGTATAAGGGAACCCCTATTTCATTCAACCTAGATCCCACAGTTGCCTCCATTAGACTGAAGCTTTAAAGGGTCCCTTTTTCTCTCCGGCCCAAAATAGATAGGCAATTAGACAAGCTAATTGCCCATGGGGTTTTGGAACCAGTGGATGATGCACACCAGTCAAACAAGGTGGCTCAATCTACATCTGCGCAGATTATAAAGGCATGATCAACAAGGCATTGCAACAGAGTGCCTATTCCGTGCCCTTAGTACGACATTTATTACATTCCCTGGAAAAGGGCAAAACATTTGCGTAACTCAATATAGCCCAAGCCTATCAACAATTGCCAGTGGATGATACCATTGCAGAGGCACAAACAATTGTAACTCACAGAAAGACTTTTAAATGATGCCGCCTGCAATTTGGGGTAAGTGTGGCACCAGGATTCTTTCAAAGCACAATGGAATGCCTGCTGCAGGGCATTCTGGTGGTGGTGCCATACTTTGATGATGTCCTTGTGTCCACCACCAACAAAGAGGAACTAAAACACAGACTGAGAATAGGTTTTTTTTAATATTTTTAAATATTTTTTTTTACTTTTAAACAAACACAAATGGACAGAACAAAAAACATAAAACCATCTTCCATTACAAAATATAGACAGTGTGTCAGTTGGTTACAAAATTTCTGTGCATCCCTTCCATAGTCATCACTTACAGTTCATATCAAATCACATGTTTTAAAATCAAATATATTTATATATATTACTGTTATTGTACCTCAACCATCATTTGACTATAATCGTTTTTACATCCTTTTATATGAAATATTCTAAATTTAAAGGAAAACTATATAATGGCATTCCATTAAATCCTCTTAAAATCATCCAATAACTTTGCATCTTTATAACATTTTCTAAGTAAAAATTGGTTAACTTTAATAACAAAGCTTTTAAACTCCTTTCATAGTCTCCATTTTTAATTTATATAAAATTTCATATTATCAAACTAATACATATATATGGGATTTGAACCTGGGATGTATTACATATTAGGCAGATTTGTTAGCCACTACACCACAGGCTCTCCTCCTTTATCAGCTAAGCCAGGGAAATAGGTATGTATTTGTGTTACAACCCCTGGTATGCCCAAATATGGGAGGGAGCTTACTCCTCCCTCTTTCTGTCCTTCGGCTCATCACAGAAAACCATCCAGGCAGAAACCCCTATTTTTATTTTTAATGTTGCCTTTTTATATTTGTGTTGTATTTGTGCTGATAAATAAATAAAGGGAGACTATTTGGGCATACCAGGGGTTGTAATTCAAGCGATTTCAGTGGTTGAGCTGTCAGACAGCTCCGGCACTTGTATATACTGACCTATTTAATAAAGAACTGTTGTACTAGTTGCGAGTCCTGTCTTTTCACTCTGCCCAACAATAGATTTTTGCAAACTTCAGGATACAGTGATCTAGGCTTCTAAAAACTATATTTGTTTATAAATAGATGAGCAATTACACTTTAATCCCAAATCATATTAGAACCTGAAGTTGTGGAATAACCAGATTGTATGTTTTGCTAGAAAAATTGGCCTAAGTAAGAGATCAAAATCAGTTGATTTCAAATGTTTTAACGCTTTGTGAGATTCTGTGTTGAGTATTATCTACAAGCTTGGCTTGGCTATATGTGCAGTTGAAACATATGTAAAATTCATTTTTACAAAAAATTAAAAAGTAAAATGGAAGTATTAATTATTTGAATCTGGTTAATGAGGAATTGGAATACCTAGTTTTAGAAAGTCAATGGTTTTTAGTGTTAAGGAATATCAAATACATGCAAGACCTCAACATAACTAACTCCTCAGAAAGTATTATTTTTTGCTTATTGATTCCTGTGAAATTTTTTTAAAAGAGATGGATCATCCATTTTTTTTAACATGGGTGTAATAAGTTTGGTAATTAATTCATTCTGGTTTCCTAAAAAAAAAAAAGACTGCAGAGAGAATAATTCGCTTTGGGTACCAGATGGAGAGCTGGGCAAGTGAGTGAGTGAGCAAGCGGGCTGTGGGGGGGGGGGGAGTGGCGGTGATGGGTAAGGAACTGGATAGAGAGCCGGGCGGGTAGAGCAAGTGAACGGGGTGTCAGAGGGCAGCCTTGGTAGGTTGGCTCTGCCCGAAGGCCAAACTGGTAGTTTGGCTACAGCAAGGGGTGGGGTGGAGGGCAGGGAGGTAGCAGCAGGCAAGGACTGCCTATTTTGACACCCCCACTGTTGCCCTCTTGCCTTGGGCTGTGTCGGATGGGAATCCAGCAAGCAGGCTGTCAGAGGGTGGAGCGGTGGCAGCCCCAGTGCAGCGCGTCCCATCTTGACCTCTTCATTGCCAATATTGGTCCTCTACGCCTTGTCTATGGGCCGATAGCAGAACAGACACTTTGGCTGCAGTGATATGCACACAACAGTGCCTACTGTCCCTGTCCTAATATTCACACCCTTCAGACCTCTTAGGAATGGGATGAGGTCAACAGTAGTCAGTCTAAGATTAAAGTTGTGGAGGTTTGAGGAAGAAACCACAGAGTCAGGTAATGCATTCCAGGCATTGACCACTCTGTTGCTGAAGTCAACTTTTATGCAATTAAGTTTGGAGTGGTTTGCCATAGTTTGTATCTATTGTGTGCTTGTATATTGTTGTGGTTGAAGCTGAAGCAGTCATTGATAGGTAGAACATTGTAGCCGATAATTTTATATACTACACTTAGGTCAGAAATTGCTTGTAATCACAGAGCTCCCTGTACCCCAATTGAAAATCAGTAGAGACCAAGTTGAGAGAGATTCTAAATCATGGGGGACCTGTTGTTGCAATGCACCCCCTAATTAGGAGGCACACCCCACATCTGGTCCATTGGAAAGCCAAACCATCTGAAGCCTTCCTTTCTGGGAGAAGATAGGGACAAAGCAAATACAGAACACTGGAGAAGAAAGTGATTGGGAGGGAGGTCTTTCAGTCAGGATTTAGACCAAGACCAGGGACAGAAACAACACTTCTTGTATAGTTGATGACCTTTGCCACAAGTTTGTTTGGAGTAATTTCCCCTCTTCTAGTACTGATGTACTATTCATTAGCTTTGAATACTATAAATCATTGTTGTGCTTTGGATCATCTGCAAAATTTGGGGACTGTTTTACAGTAGTTTTACTCTTTTCTTAGACAGTTGCACTCAGGGGGAAATGTGATCAATGCCCTGCACAGGTTACCTGTAATTTTCTGAGTGGAAATCCAAGAGCTGATTTTGTCTAATAGAGCCACACATGGCTGGCACTACAGTATCTTCAGGACCACCTTCTCCAACCTGGATTGACATCTCCAATACATAGATGACAATCAGAGTAATCCCAGATTTCTATGAAATAAATGGGACTGAAGGGAGATTAGGAGATTAGGTCTTTCCATCACAGCAGCAATCCTAGGGAAATCTCAATCCCCTTGGAGAGAATATGGCTTCTCCTACCTTCTCTTTTCAGAAAGTGGTAAAACTGATTCTTGAATGACACCTTGCTATTAAATTAATTTGTGAATTGTTGCGGAATTATCATAGAATTGCTGTTTTTCAGAAAACTGTTTTTAAGATACTAAATTGTACAGTGTGTCTTTGTTTACCATGCCTTATTAATGATATTTACTGTGGATGTTTTTTTTTCCTTTTGTATATAGCAAGATGGAATGACATGGAGAACATACACATCTGAAAAATAAAGGGCACACTTAAATCCCAATTTATTTCATTTATTAGATTTATTTGCTGCTCATCTTGTTTTGAATATTTGCTTCCTTCTAACAAGCATTCAGGTACAGCTAGTTTCTTTGCCATTCGCTAAGCAGTTGTATATTGACATCAAAGGCCGTGGATTTTACAATTGTGCACAGATGGCACTGCAATCCTTATCAATGACGCTGTTGAGCTTCTTTTTCTCTTCATCACTTACTTTATCCCATGATGTTGCAAAGTCACACAATTTGATTTGAAGACGATTTTTAAAAATCGATCCTTTTGAAAGAGAAAAGATACATAACAATGGTGTCAATATGTAACTGATAAGATATGTTCACAGTAATTTGTCAAAGGTCCTTGACAATTTTCTGGCATTTGCTTCATCTTTTAAGTAGAGAATTATGTCAGTTGAAAATAAATCAACTTTGTCCTTTTCTCAAGATTTATTATTTATTTAGTGTATGACATACAGTCTCAGGGAAATCTACACATGCTAAAGCCAAGGCAGTCTTGGAAGCCTATATCGCTACCTTTAGTTCATTCTGTTCAAGGCTATGAATGCAGTTTTCCCACTGAAGTGGTACCCGTTCACATAATTACAAAATTGTCTGCTTTAGAAGTGCTGTATGGACAAGAGTTAGGGATCTAGTGATGAGATTTCACTCCATCTAATGGAGCTCGGTTGAAACCACTGGAGTACAGACCATTTCTGGCCAGCAGTTCCAATGTCATTAAGCCACTGCACTGCCGCATCCCTTTCTCTCAACAAATCAATAATCTTTTAAAGCAAGCTTCAAATTACTATGGGAACTGATAATACCTCACTGACACTGGCTTATCCCTCCAAAAATGGGATGAGAAGTGACCAAGAAATAATAGAGACTAGATTAGGAATAATGATAACGTGGAAAATATTGGTATGCGATGTGCTTCCTCTTTAATTTACATATGTAATTAATTTGTTACTAGATAATTGGTATTCTCTACCTGAAATTAGGTATTCTTCTCCTCTGAGACGGCCCCTGTGTAGATATCCACAATAAGACTGTGACTCTGGGCTGTAGAGAGTCTGTGCCTGTTTCACAAGCTCTGAACCTTTGAATACCTTCAGAAAAAAAATTAATTCTGTATATGATAAGGACAAGAGCAGATCAGGAGAATTTGTCATGAGAGGAACAATATCCCTTCACAAAAGGCTGAATATCTGTCCACTTGCTCTTCATCATAAGTTTCAGGAAGCTGAGAGGCTTACCTGGACAGGCTGAATAGTAAACATATTTATGCCCATATACGAAGGAGAATTAGGATCCCAGCTGACACTCATAAATTGGGTCCTCATCACTACAGAGAGAGAGAGAAAGAGAGGGAGGGAGGGAAGGAAGAAGTGAGAGGTTTTCCATTCAGAGATTTAAACTGCAAATTTCTCAAAACAAAGCAAACTACATGGTGCTGGTTAGTCTTTTGCACAAAGGCTTCTGAAATAAATAATATGTTCAGCTTTCATGCCATAGGAATGATTTTGCTGCAAGTGGAAGGATTAATGTGGGCAGCAAAACCTACAAAGTAGATGAGTGGGGAGTACTAAAAGATGGAAGGGAGAAAAACATTCAAAAACACTCACCAAAGTCATGTTTGCAACATGCATCCCGGAGAGATACTCGCTTACATTTGCAGGCCTCTATGAGATCTCCCAAGAACACGAGGACAAGAAAGCTTGCTAGGAAGAATGCATGTGATTTTGTAGTATCCATTTCTTGCTATTTATGAAGCCACTCGCTTAGGGTAGAGGAGATGTTTTCTTTGAGTAGCAGTCTTTCTGGAAGAGCGTTAAGTTTGAAACACCAGCTGCGGATGAAAGCCAAAGTGGTGTTTGAAACGGACCTAGAATTGGTTTTAGGAAAGGACGATTTAAGTCCTGAAATGTAAGGATGGGTCATGGGTGCTTCATCCTGTGGAAGAAATCCTGATTTGAAGCTTTATCTCTGTGGGAATCACTCTCCACAGGACCAATGCCTTAGCAGAGCCAGAACACCAGGTCTGAGTTGTAGAGAAGAAAAGTGTGACAACTTAGGCTCAAAGACACATCAACTCTCAATAAAATCTGAGGTTTCTAGAGAGTCCCCTTCTAAGGGGAGATAGGTCTGAGGCATGAAGGAATACTTTTAGAATAAGAATTATTGTCTTGATACAGATGTTTTATTCTTGTAAGTTTCAAATCAGTCATCCCTTCTGGTCCCTGCATGCTCAACTCCATGCATTTTCTTGATAACTGTTTCCAGAAATGATTTGCTATTGACTTCTTCTTAGAGCAATGGCTCTCAACCTGTGGGTCGGGACCCCTTTGGGGGTCGAAAAACCCTTTCACAGGGGTCACCTAAGACCATCAGAAAACACATATTTTCGATGGTCTTAGGAGCCAAGACACCAATTTTATGGTTGGGGGTCACCACAACATGAGGAACTGTATTAAAGGGTCGCGGCATTGGGAAGGTTGAGAAACACTGTCTTAGAGCTTGCTTGATTTGTCTGTTTGTTTTGTTTATATTTATTTATTTAGTGTCCTGATCAAAACTTAAAGTGCCAAAATGAGCCTTTCTGTTTTATCATTGGCCAGAAACAAATCACTTTTGGTTCACTCTAATTGGTAGTAATCAACAGATCAGCAATTGAACCAGGTTCTCATCTCCCTACATTCCCACTGCATGTTGTTATCCTGCAGCAACCCCCACTTGAGGATATTGGCCTGATATTTAGGCACTCCCACCCTTCGTCTATTCTATTCGAGTCCCTTTTGGGAGAGGGGGCGGTCTAGAAGCATCAAATATAAATAAATAAATAAATAAATAAATAAATAAATAATGTCCTCCAAGTAAGATATGGGAGATAAAATCCCCCAGCCACATTCTCTCCTGGGATTATTCTTGTTTTGTGAATTCTGTTCTCCATCTTTTAATTCGGTTTTGCTCCTGTTGTCTTCAAGCATATTTCTTTGTGCCATAAAACACTTCCTAGATCTAAGTTGATGAGTTTGGGGCACCTGTCCATTCAGAGGATGCTGGGGATCATTCTGTTGTTTGTGTCCCTCACCATCTGTTGCTACTACTCTCCTAATCTTAGGTGGAACAATACCAACAAGAGGATACACTTTCTCAATAGGTGTGGGTTTAAGGCATCTTGTTATGATGCACACTGCTTCATTGACAGCAATGTCAACTTGCTCTGAGTGTGTGGATGTGCTCCATAGAAGAGCTAATTTCGGGCCGTGGGCAAGGCACTGGGTTAAAAGTGCCATGCCCATCACCACACTTCTGCTGCTGAAATACCCAAGGCCAAAACTGATGTCTGCAAAGTGGGTGACTGAGCTCACATACTGCATATAATTTGTCAATTTCCTTATAATGTTATTCCTCACACTAACTTTACACTTAATATTCAGGCCATGTTGTTTAAATGAAGGTGTCTTATTGAGACTCATACCGAGATACTTTGGTGTAGTGCAATGCAGTGTTTGCCGTGCAACTCGAGCCCTGCACCTCGATTTCAGAACACACTTGGGTCTTGCTTACATGATTGCAGATGATTGATGGTATAATACCCATCCTAATTTTTCAAGTGCTAACTCATCTAAACTTGATTCTTCTGTGGCCACTGCTATATCATCTGCATAAAGAAATAATCTTGTATTGTCAGAGACCTGTTGATCGTTCGTATATACTGTATGTGATACAACATCAGAAACAATACATTTCCTTTCTACGCCTAACTGGAAGTTTTTAACCTCTTGCCTTGCCCACTATACCAACCTGTCTTTCCTAGAGTGTTGACTTCAAAAGAAATTGGCTCTTTTTTCCTCACCTTATTCTGTTAATCCTGGGTTCTTCTCTAGAGGCAAACTTTGTTTCCCAGCGTATTCTCCTGGTATTTAAAGCTTCCCCTCACTCCTTCCCCCAAATTTCTCTTGCGTTAATATTTATATGTCATTCAAACTAGCACACTCGATTTCTCAAAGAACTGGCAGCATAATATGTTCCCATTTGGTTTGCTGAATAGATTAGATTTCTGGAAAACAGGTTTGGACACAGCATGTCGTACCTTAATGTAAATACTGACCATAAAAATCAGCCATTTTTGTTTCTGGCATCGGTTTTTCTCTTCGTGGTCTAATGGGGGATGAGGAAAAAACAAATGCTGGAGAGAAGTCCCTAAGTGCGAAAGCTCCAAAGACTAAACCACTGGTCCTGGTGACTAATCCTGACTGTATCCTGAAATATTAATCCTGGGACACATATATTCGCCTTTGTTTGAAAAAATAACTCTCCAAGACTTTTGCAGACTTCAGGATATAGTGATCATGTCTGCTAAGCCTATATTTGTTTATAAGTAGATGAGCAATTACACTGTAATCCCAAATCATATGAGAAATGGAAGTTGTGGAATAACCAGAATTGAAAATAAGAGATAAGGTGCTTTGATAGAAATCTTGGACTAAGTAAGAGATCAAAATCAGTTGATTTCAAATGATTTAATGCTTTCTGAGATTCTGTGTTCAATATTATCTACAATCTTTGCTTGGCTATATACAGTTGTAAAATTTGCATTGAACAGTATGGCCCAGAACTTCTAACAGCCTCCTTGAATGTTAGGAGCCTTAAGAAATGTAGTGCTTGAACCAAAAATTCGTTTTTACAAAAAAGTAAAAAGTAAAATGGCAGTATTAATTATTTGAATTTGGTTAATGAGGAATTGGAGCAAAGTGGAGAAGAAGGAGAGGGGAAATGCTGAGGTGAAACTTTCATCACCACCCAGCCAGAAGCCAGCTTCTTCTGCCCCATCGAAGACCTGGAAGGCGACTTGGAGGCCCCCATGAAGCCCAGATGGTCGATCGGAGTGGGGAAGAAAGATAACTTGGAAAGAGGAACCAAGGAGTCACCCTCACCTGGGGCAGTTGACAACTGGGCTGGAAATGCAAGCCTGAAGCCATGTCCAACCAGGAAGAGCCAATCGAAGAACTGGGCAGAGATGACTGCCTCAAGAGAAATGTTATGCAGTTCATGATGGAGGATCTTGAAAACCTCAGAACCATGGGGGAATTAGATCGATAGCAGAAAGGATGTGAGGCAGCAGCAGCAGTCAATGAAGCCGGGATTGCTGCTCTGGATCTAGCAGCAGCAAGCCAAGCAGACAGGGGGGGGGGGGGAAGCAGCCATCCAGGTGAAACCATGCAACATCAGCCTTGCAATCATTCCTGGCCAGCCCAGAGCACCACAACTGGAGACGAAAACTCCTCCTGGGATGAAGTACAATGACAACCTGCAGCAACTGGGGATTTTCCTGGCACATGTCCTCATGTACATGCAGGAGTACAGGAGGGATTTCCAGACCCAGAGCATTCAGGTCCAAGTCATCACCTTGGCCCTGGAGGGGGCAGCTGCCCATTGGATGGTGACCCTCCACAATGCAGATGCCCCTGAACTGCGGATCTTTGACTGATTCATGATGGCTCTCCACCATTGATTTGAAGACCCATTCGCAAACCGCAAAACTCACATCTGAACTGTGAAACAGGAGTGCCAGCTGGTAGCTGAATACAATGAAGGGTTCTGAGACTTCACCTGCAGAGTGGGCAGCCTGGAAGACATCCTAGTGAGCTGGGTCAAAGATGGCCTGAATAATGACCGCTACCATGCCTGTCTGGCTCGAGGGGCCCCAGACCGCCTGCATGACTGGTACATCCTGGCCGAAGAAGTGAAGATTAACATGTCCAGAAACCAATACCAAGGAGGAAGAGTCTGGAAGAGATCCCCACCCCAGAGAAAGCGAGAGCCATTCAAGCCGCAAACTCCCCTGGCACCGAGATCATCTGCCTGCTTCAAATGTGGGAAAGGGGGGCACCATGCAGCTGAGTGTCATTCAAAAACTCCCTGTCAGGGTGTGGCAGGCCTGAAATCCAAAGGTAAAAGGTGGCTTCCAGGTCTGACACTCCCGCTCGAAAGACAAAATGCCTGTCCAGAGGAAAGCCCGCAAAAACAACCCCCTGAGAAAAAAGACACCGCACTGAGAAGTGGAGAGGCTGCGGAATTTCTCCCCCTTGCAAAATTGGGGGAAGGAACTCTGGCATCAACTGGGGAAGAATCAGGCATGTCTGAGAGCAACCCTGAAAACGACCCACTTAGTAAGCGAACCAATTGAGTCACTCACCCTGTCCCTAAGACTATTTGTACCCAGGGGGATGAAAGAGTGAAAATCTCAGCCTTCTTGGACTTAGGGTGTACCAGGTGTTTGATTAGCCCAACCCTGATGGGAAAATTGGGCATATGCTTGCAAAAGCTAAAAACTCCATTGTGTTCTGCCAGGTAGATGGATTAGTCGTAGTGGGGGAACTGGCCATTTTTGCCACAGAAACCCCAGGAAATAACAATGGGGTCTCATAATGAGGACTCATTTTCATTGTGGCACCAGGAATGGAATGGCCACTAATCTTGGGACTCCCCTGGCTAAGGAAACAGAACCCCAGAGTAAACTGGCAGCAGGAAACCCTTAGGTTCCAATGGGGAGAGACCGGAGCAGATGGCCGAAGGAAGGAACTGGGAGGAAATCCAAACAAAGAAACAGCTGTGGCCAACACAGGGCATTCCCAGGGAATATAAAGATTTAATGGAAGTGTTCAACGCAGATGATTCCAATGAGTTTCCCCCTCTCCCTTCCTGGCCGCTTCTTGGTGCTGCGCACACACCTCGGTCGCTCGGGGAGATGTGCAACTTGATTTCCGCTTCAAGACACCTGCTACTACTTGTTGTGGCCCAGCAGGAGCCGTTGGAGTTGCCACCAGACTCCAACAGCGAGGGTCCCTCTGAGTCGGCTCAAGAGGAGGTGGGGGACCCTGGACAGGGTTCCGACGCTGAGCAGGGCGCAGAGAGGCTGGTTGGCCACCAGGGAGCGCCTGAGGCATGGAGCAGCAGTGAAAGCCAAAGGAAGGGGGCTCCTGATGTCATGCCTTGGAGTAGTGGGGAGGAGTCACAGGACAGTGAGTCAGACATCAGCAGTGAGCTATTAGATGCTCGTTACCGACATGCTACCCGGCGTAAGGAGCAATTGAGCAATTGCAGGAGGTAATGGCTCTCAGCTGCTGATAATTAGACTCCTCTCCAGACTATAAAGGGACTGCTTGTGGACACACCCTTTGCAGGAATCAACTGATCATTGGAGTTGGAGAAGCTCAGATCTGTGTCGTACTTTGGCAGGCTGGATTGCTGCCAAAGGGTTTACCTGGATTGCTGCCAATCTGTTCCCTGGACCTTGGCAGGCAGGAGTGCTGCTAAGGTGATTATCTGGAGCTTGGTAGCTGGATTGCTGCCAAGGGGTGTCGCTGTAGCTGGATTGCTGCCCAGAGTGCTATCTTGACCTTGGCAGGCTGGATTGCTGCCAAGGTGGAACCTGTATGTCAATAAACATCTGGAAGAGACTTTGTGTCGGAGTGTCTTGGTATACAAGAGGAGGGGGTCAGAACACTACTGCTCTCCTAATCTTAGGTGGAGCAACACCAACACAAGGATATACTTTCTCAATTGATGTGAGTTTAAGGCATCTTGTCACGGTGCACAGTGCTTCATTGATAGCAATATCAACGTGCTCTCTCTGTGTGTATGCACTCTGTAGGAGAGCCAAATTGGTGTAATGGGCAAAGATCCACACTTCTGCTGCTGAAATACAAAGGGCCAAAACTGATGTCCGCAGAGTGGGTGGCTGAGTGCCATATACTGTGTATAATTTGTCAGTTTCCTGATAATGTGCTAACTTTAGCCTTAGTATTCAGGCAATGTTGTTTAAAAGAAGGTATCCTACCAAGTCTCACATCAAGATACTTCTTTGTAGTGCAGTGCTGTATTTAATTCTCTTGCCACGCAAGAAAATTCCCTTGGCTCTTTTTTCCTCACCTTATTCTCCGTTACTCCTGGGTTCTTCTTCGGAGGCAAATTTTGTTCCCTGGCATATTGTGCTGATATTTAAAGCTTCTCCTCATTCCTTCCCCCAGCAAGATCTTGTGTTGATGTTTATACTTCTCATTCAAACTAGCCGCACTCGATTTCTCATAGAACTGGCAGCATAATATGCCCCCATTTGGTTTGCGGAATAGATTAGATTTGGTAAGAGAGGTTTGGACCCAGCATGTCTTACCTTAATGTAATGTCAACACTGACCATAAAAACAAGCCATTTGTGTTTCTAGACTCTTCACGGTCCAATGAGGGATGGGGGAAAAATAAGTGTTGGAGAGAAGTTCCCTAAGTTCAAAAGATCTGAACCTCTGGTCCTGGTGACTGACCCAGATTGGATCATGAAACATTATCATGGGACACATGTATTCTCCTTCATTCAAAAAAAGTAACTAAGACTTTTGCAAACTTCAGGCTATAGTGATCTTCCCTACTAAACCTATTTGCTTATAAATAGGTGAGCAATTGCACTTTCATCCCAAATCATATGAGAAATAGAAGTTGTGGAATAACCAGATTTGAAAATAAAAGATGTCTTGCTAAAAATCTTGGGCTAAGTAAGATATCAAAATCAGTTGATTTCAGAGGTTTTAACACTTTGTGAGATTCTGTGTTTAATATTATCTACAACCTTTGCTTGGCTATATATGCAGTTGAAAAAATATGCATTGAACAGTAAGGCCCAGAACTTCTAATAGCCTCCTTGAATGTTAGGAGCCTTAACAAATGCAATGCTTGAACCAAGAATTAAATTTTTATTTACAAAAGAAATGAAAAGCAAAATGGAAGTATTAGTTATTAATTTGAATTGTGGAATGAAGAATTATAATACCTAGTTTTGGAGTGTCAATTGCATCCCAGCATCCCAGCCACTGCAATGTCCCAGCAGTCATGTGATTGCAAGTGAGATTCTTTCTGATTACGACATTACATATGAGCAGAAGAATCCTATTGCTACCTATCCTTGTATCCAGTTCTCTCACCTTAGCAGACCAGGTGTTCAGGTTCCATATATCCTTCAGAAAGCCCAAGACTGGAGAGATCACTTCCGGTTCCTGTAGGTGACGGACGTGTTGTCCGCTGCTCGTCTCCCTGGTGGGCTCCGTTCAGGAGCACAGGGGGGTCTGGAGGGGTCTTCTGCCGCAGGGCAGCTTGCTAGAATCCCCCAGACTCGGCGGCAGCCGGCGGGGGTGTTTCCAGCCTCGCCCCAGGAGCCGGGGATGGGAAGGGGGGCATGAGGCAGCTGCGGGCTGTCTGCACTTTTACCAAATGGGCTCTGGGAGGAAAGAGTTAAGTGAAAGAAAAGTGGCTGAAATGCCAGTGGGGAGAGATCCACCCCAATCTCCTTAATCATCGCTAACAGATAAGCACCAGACTATTGTAAGTTTTTGTTCAATCCATTTGAAACTGGACGATTAGAGGGGGGTGTTTCTTTCTCTTTACCCCCCCCCCTCGGACAAAGCGGCATTTGAACTCTCTCTCTCTCTATAGGAATGGAGAGAGAATAAAGACTGACTTGCCACTTGTACTAACTATCTGAGAATGATTGATATCACAGCTGCAAGAGGTGCTTGCTGAGCTGTTTTCTTAAAAGGAAATTTTTTTTATGGAACTCCTTGTTCTTCTCCCTGCAAAAGGAGGAGCCAAGATGGCACCCCTCCGTCTTTGTTTTTGTACTTATAAATGAAGCCTGCCTTTTGAAACTACCTTTGGAAAAAAAAGTCTCTGGTAATTGTCTTAATACCCCCTCTGAAGGCACTCTGGACCTCTCCCGTTACATGGTCTTCCTGATTAATTCTGACTATTTGACTTTTCCTCTTTCTGGTGTACCTTCATGCCTTGGAACTGTGAAGGAGAACTAACTTTTTACTTTTGGATTTGCCTGCCGCCTGCGACCGACACAGCTGCACGCTCCACTGACACCATTCTCTTTGTAAAAGACTTATCACCTCTGAACGCAGATAAATGGGGCCCAAAAAACCTCCAATGGGCAAGTCATTCTCAGCTCCTGCCTCTGCCACCTCCAGTCCAAGCATGCAGCAGACGAAGATTACTTCATTGTTACAACAAGAAGGGACTGGAGAGAGCTCAAAAGAACTATCGGTTAACCAAATGTTTCAGGAAATTATGAGGGGTCAAAATGAGTTGAAAAAAGAGGTGACAGGTCTTAAAGATAAACTCAGAGCTGTACAACAACATTTAACAGAAAATAAACAAAGAATTGGGGTTTCGGAGGAGGGGGCAGCTGGATTGGGGGAGGAGGTTAAGGCAGTCCGGAAGGGAAATTTAGAATTGGAAAATTTTATGGCAAAAATAGAACTTGAAAGAATGTCCTTTTTTCTCAGATTCCAGAACCTACCAGAGACAGAAAATGAAGATCTTAAGGATATTATGAGTACAATTTTAGCAGAATATATTAAGAGAAATAAAGAACAGTTGTGGTGGGATATGGATCTGGTTTACAGGATTAATTCAGCATATGCTAGAACACACAATGTTCCAAGGGAGGTACATGTTGAGTTTCTTAGGAGGACTACGAGGGATGAGGTGCTAGGGGCCCAAAGGGAGGGACCATTAAAATATAAAGATAAAGAAATTGCCATTCTTAAGCAAATTCCGAAAAAAATAATGGAAAATAGGAGGAAGTATTCCTCCTTATCAAAGAAATTATACAATAAAGGAGTTTAGTTCAGATGGTTATTGCCAGAGGGAATGTTGATTTTTTGGGAGGGAAACAGAATTAGAATTAATACAGTGGGGGAGGCAGAAGCCTTCATTAAAAAATATAGTTCTCTTCTAGAGGACGAAAATAGGGGAGGTGGTGAAAAAGGTAGTAATATGCAAGATATGAAGGAAGTGGGGGTTGTGGCTCCATCTGGGGACAGGGAGGAGGAAGCAATATCGAAAAGGCTCAGGTCACAAAAATAAATGTATTTGAAATACTATGATAATTGTTGATGTACTAGAAAGTGAAAAGAAAGCGATGATTGAACATATGGTTGATATAATGTAAAACAAGATTCTGTTTATACTTATCTTTTATACCTTGTTTTTAACATTGTAAAAATTGTGAGATTTGGGGGGATTTCTACCACTAGCATGGGAGCTGCCAAAATTTTCGTTGTACCCTTTTTACCTTTCCCTATAAATGTTCAAAAACCAATAAAATTCTTTTAAAAAAGAAAGAAAGCCCAAGACTGCTCAATCTGTTTATTGAATGTTTGCAGTGAGTTGCCCTGCTGAATATTCATTGTACCTTGGATCACTTTGTAGACCTTCTTCAGGTGTTGCCATGTTTCCATTAGATACAGAAGATGAGAGCTCCCCTTCTTGGCTGCCAGCGATGTAAATATTTCTAATAGGAATGGGATACAATGAGAAGAGATTGGGAGAATTTGGAAATGGGTGTCAGGCCTGTAGTTATGTTCCTTTTAGGATCTTTGGCCTGCCACACTTTTTATTAATTTCTTATGCTGTTTCATTAGTGTAGTAGTTGGGAGGGGGGAATAGAAAGGAGTAGGATTGTGGAATGTATTGCTATGGTTCTTCTTAGAAGCTCAAGGTCGTCTTTTGTCTCCGTACCTCAACACCTGACCGGAAGCAGAGGGGTGTACATGCCAGCGTGGAAGATTGGACCATGTGATGAATTAGGGGGTGTGGGGATAGATAATGAACTTTCAACTGGGTGAACCCACAGGATGTACATTAGAGTTGAAATTTCACAGCATAATGCCAACATGTCTGTCTTATTAAATTGGAGTTTTAAGGATAACTTTGCCTTGGACAATGATTTAATTCTGCATGATATTTAAAACTGACAATGGGTTGTGGTCCCAGAGTCTCCTATACCCCAATTGAAAATCTCTAGAGACCAGAGTTTTTCTAAATTAGGACCACCAGATCTGGGCAAAGAGTAGTCAGCAACAAACAGTTGTCCTTTTCTGTTTATTTCTGCTGCTGAGACATGTTGAATCCAGAAAATGGTGAATGACTCAGTGTGGGTGGGAGCAAAACCTGCAACATGGAAGGAGGCTGTGATATGCCCCCTACTCAGAGGCACTCCCGACATCTGGTCCATTGGAGGGCCAAACCATCTGAAGCCTTCCTTTCTGGGAGACAATAGTGATAAAACATTTGGATTAATTTTCTGAGTGGAAATCCAAGGGCTGGTTTTGTCTACTAGAGCCCCAAGTGGCTGGCACTACAGTATCTTCATTAACATCTTCTCCAACCCAAATTGACATCTCCAATACATAGATCATAATCAGAGTAATCCCAGATTTCTATGAAATAAATGGGACTGAAGGGAGATTAGGAGATTATGTCTTTCCATCACAGCACCAATTTTAGGGAAACCCCAATCCCCTTGGAGAGAAGATGTTTCTCCTACCTCTTCCTTTCAGAAAGTGGTAAAACTGAGCTTTTCCATTCTAAAATATCACCTTGCTCTTAAATCAACTTGTGAATTGTTGCAGAATTATCAAAGAATTGCTGTTTTTCAGAAAACTGTTTTTAAGATAGTAAATTGTACAGTGCTTCTTTATTTACCACGACTTATTAATGATATTTATTGTAGATGGTTTTTTCCTTTTGTACATAGCAAGATGGAATGACATGGAGAACATACACATCTGAAAAATAAAGGACACTCTTAAATCACATTTCTTTTCATTTCATTTATTAGATTTTTTTGATGCTCATCTTGTTTTGAACATTTGCTTTCTTCTAACAGGCATTCAGGTACATCTGGTTTATTTGCCATTCTCTAAGCAGTTATATATTGACAGCAAAGGCCATGAATTTTACAATTGTGCACAGATGGTACTGAAATCCTTATCAACGACAACTGTTGAGCTTCACTTTCTCTTCATCACTTACTTTATCCCATGGTTCTGCAAAGCTGCACATTGAGATTTTAAAACGATCATCAGAAATTGACCCTTTTGAAATAGAAAAGATACAAAAATATCGTGTCAATAAGTATCCCCACTGTAAGGATTCATTCACAACTTTAACCCTAATCTGAATCCGAACCCCATCCTTTGGTATTTGGCCCACATTTTAAGTAGGGAATGTGTCAATTCCATATAAGCCAACTTTCTGCTTTTCTCAGCAAATCTATAATCTTTCAAAGCGAGCTTTATATCTCTAAGGGAACTGACAATACAGTACCTCACAGAAACTGGCTTATCCCTCCAAAAATGGGATGGAAGTTGACCAAGTAGTACTATAGGGCAGATTAGTAAAAATGATGCTGAAACAAATGTTTTGCAATGTGCCATCCTCTTTAATTTATACGTATTAATTATTAGTAGTATTCTCTACCTGAAAATACATATTCTTCTCCTTTGAGAGGGCCTTTGTGTACATATCCACAGTAATCACTTGAGACTAAGCTGTAGAGAAACTGTGCATTTCTTAGTTTCTTTGGACCCTTGTACACCTTCAGAAAGAAAGATAATTCAATATATGATAAGGACAAGAGCAGGTCAGGAGAATTATAAAATAATGTTTCAGGAGGAGGAGAGGCTTACCGCGATGGGCTGAATAGTATAGATATTTTGGGGTAAATATGACGAAGATTCAGGATCCCGCTTGACACTCATAAATCTGGCCCTCATCACTGGAGAGAGAGACAGAGACAGACAGACAGACAGACAGACAGACAGACTGACTGACTGACTGACTGACTGACTTATTCAACAAAAGCTTCTGATATAAGTAATATTTATTTATTTATTTTTATTTATTTAGTTTGTCACTCATGTACAAGATAACAGGAATAAGAATAAACATGAATAAGAACAAAGGAAATGGGTACAAATAAATGGGGACAGTAGGACAGGGAAGTTAGGCACACTGGTGTGCTTATGCACGCCCATAATTAGGCATTGTGCATGTTCCACATTCATGCCATAGGAATGATTTTGCTGCAATTGGAAGGATTAATGCTGACAGCCAAACCTACAAAGCAAGGAAGTGGGGAGTAGTAAGAGATGGAAGGGAGAAAAACATTCATTTCCAAAACTCACCAAACTTAGCTTTGCAACATGCTTTCTGGAGAGATAGTAGCTCACAGCGGCAGGCATCCGTGAGATCTCCCAAGAACACGAGGACCAGGAAGCTGGCTAAGAAAAATCCATGTGATTCTGTAGAATCCATTTCTTGCTCTTTATGAAGCCACTTGCTTAGGGCAGAGGAGTATGCTTTCTTTCCCTTGCAGGCTTTCTGGAAGTGTATTAAGAGAGAGAGCATCCAAGGTGGAGTAAAGGCAAATTGTGACTCCTACTTCAAAATGTTCTAGAATTGACTCCTCCCAGCAAGGAGATCAGTGGGATGTTTTTTTTTATTTCTTAATTTTTTTTATTTTTTTCATTTTCATAACACATCATCACATGTATAATATTACATAACCAACATCATATTGTATTATTAGATGTTTACGTCAATTCATCTTACCAACAACTCCCAAAAACCAATTATTGACTCTTCTGCTCTCCATACACCATATTTGTACTTTATCCATCACTTTCTTTTCCCTCTCTCCTCTTCTCTATCTCCTTTCTTCCCTCTGTCCTTCTCTTCTCAACTTCCCCTTCCTCTCTCCTCCTCCCTGCCCATACCACTCCTCATTTCCCTCATCCTCCCCCCCCACCCCACTTACCCTCTCTCCTATCCCTCTCTTCTTCCCTTACCTTTCTCCTCTACTTCCCAAGATCAGTGGGATGTTTTGTGGGGTGGGAAGACAAGGCAGACACCAAAATCAGAAAAGTATTATTTAAATAATCATGGGGGCTTCACCCTGTGGGTGAAGATTTAAAGCGTTGTTATTGTGTGAGTCACTCTTCATGAAACAAAGACTTAGCAGGGCCAAGATACTGAGTTGTAGAGAAGAAAAGAGTGACCAGTTAGGCTCTAAGATGCATCAACAGTCAACAAAATGAGAGGTTTTTTATGCCAGCCCAGGAAAGACAATCACTTTCTAAAGGGCGACGGGACTGAGGCAAGAAGGAAGATGTTAAGATAAGAATTATTGTGTGGTGTTTTATTTTTATAAGCGTCAAATCAGGGGTGGGTTGCTGCTGGCATTATTGCCGGTTCAGTGTGTGTGCAATTTTCTGCATGCGCAGTTGCCCATAAATAGGTCTACTCCTGCGCAGAACATTTAAAAATGGGGGGGGGGAGATGCCGTGCCAACCAGGGAACCGGTTCGTAAGTGTGGCAGGCCTGGGTCGCTGCTGGTTCCGGCGACACAGGCTGGCAAACCACTACCGGTTCAGCCGAACCAGTCCAAACCAGTAGGAACCCACCTCTGCTTCAAATCAATCATCCTTGCTGGTGTCTCCATTTTCAATTCCATATATTTTTTTGATAACCTTTTCCAGAAATGTTTTGCTATTGACTTCTTCCTGGGGCTGAAAGTGAGTGAATGACTTGTGGTCCCCAGCTAGTTTTTATGTTTCACTAGAACTCTTAAATTTCTAATCTGGTGCCTTACCCACCTCATCATATTGGCTTTCTTAGAGAGTTTGTTACAAAAGAAAGTGGCTGTTGTTTCCTCACCTTATTCTCTGCTACTCCTGGCTTCTTCCCCAGAGGCAAACTTTGTTTCCCAGTGTGTACCCTGATGATATTTAAAGCTTCTCCTCACTCCTTCCCCCAAATGTTCTCTTGCCTTGATGTTCATAGTTGCCATGAACAACTATGCCAAACTAGCCACACTTGATTTCTCAAAGAACTGGCATCATAATATGTCCCCGTTTGGTTTGCTGAGATTAGATTTCTGGAAGACAGATTTGGACACAGTGTATCTTATGTTAATGTTATGTTAAGCAGACCATAAAAATCAATTCATTCCTTATCTAGTCGTTTGATTTTTTTATGTGAACTGTAGCTCTAGAATTTCCTCTTGAGACTCAGGTAATCTCAGGTAATCCTGAGGTGTCATGTCTGCCATTTTTGTTTTGGAAAGGCTGTACAGAAGCAAGTTTCTTGGTCATTGGTAGCCATGACACCCCAAGGTTTCAGACTTCCTGAACCTTTTTGCCTTTTATCCTCCACGTCTATGAAGCTGCAGATCCCTAGAAGCCATTTGTGTTTCTAGCATCAGTTCTTCTCTTCAGTAGTGGATTTCTTTTAGTGAGGGTGTGTGTGTGAGGGTGGGTGTGAGTGGGTGGGGCGAAATACCTGTCCAAGACTTTTGCAAACTTCAGGATATAAGGAACTTGGCTGCCAAAGCTATTTGTTTATTCACAGATAAGCAGTTACACTTTAATTCCAAATCACACAAGAAATTGAAGTTGTGAAATAATCAGAATTGAAAATAACAGGGAAGATGCTTTACTACTCGAACTCTTGAGGTCAAAATCAGTTAATTTCAAATGTTTAAATGCTTGGAGAAATTCTGGGTGGACTATTTACAATATTTGCTTGGTATCACATGATGCTGAAACATATGAATTAAATAGTATGGCACAGATGCTTGAGCAGCCTCCTGAGTCCTACAACGTTAGGAGCCTTAAGAAATGCAGTGCTTGAACCAACAATTCATTTTTATAAAAAAATAAATGGAAGTATTAGTTATGTATCTGAATTGCAGAATGAGGAATCGGAATATCCAATTTTGGAAAGTCGATGGATCCAAGTGTTAAGAAATGTCAAATATACTCATGATCAAAACATGCTATTAACTTCACTGAAAGTATTGTTGTTGTTTTATTGGAGCCCCTGAAAGAAAATTTTAAAAGAGACAATCAATTTTTTTATTCTGGTGCATAAGAAATTTCATGGACCTTGAACTCAGAGAATGTGGTCTTTCTCACTTATGGCTATAGTGTTTTGATTTCAAATTATTATGCATGGCAGAACAACTTTGGAAAGAATGGGTTCTTTGACTGTATTCTTAAAATGTGGAGCTTGTCATCTCATGAAGTGCTTTGGTTTTATTGAGCCTGGGGCACGACAATAAGATATTATACAAGGTAGTATTATACTATATTATAAAAAAGAAGCTTACCATCTTGATTTTAAGGAAGGATCCAATAAATGAGACTTTTGTGTGTTTGTGATAATATTCTGTGTTCCAAAAATGAAAATATGAAAGAAAATATTTTTACATGGTCTAGATTGAATGAAAAGCTTAAGGATCTAATTAATTTTTATATTTCTTTTTATGTTTATTACATCTCTTTTTCTGTTCATTTTTTTTTGGTCAATTTTTAAAATCACTGTGTGTGTGCGTGTGCACACACACAGTTATAATCACTACCATTTTCTTTCCCTGTTGGCGTTGTACTTTTTGGTGTTTCACTATTAAATATAGCTTCGTCTGGTTTATCTCCTTTTTATTTCCTTTTAATGCTGCTAGATTCTGCAGGTCTGAGCAAAACTCTCAACACCCACATTGTTCAGATGTTTTCATTTCTTGTCCTATTTTCTTGTTACCATAGTAGCTCCTAAACTGATTATATAGTGGGTGTATGAGAACTGACTTTATTTAGCAGTGTCTGATCTTGGAAGTATCACCAAATGGCATCAGATATTTTGTTTTCATGAGGCAACACAGTGATTTCTACATTCACTAAACACGTTATTTCATTTATGTGCACATAGATGAAAGGTCTTGTTATTTGGAATAGGGGGCAAGTCACAAACACTAATTGTTTTGAAGGTACCAAAAGCCTACAAATTACGGTAGAATTCTAGCAACATCTCCCTAAAGCAAATTTTTACTCTCCAGAAGCTCTTGAAACAAAATAACCGGTTAGCAAGATTTTGTTGTTGACACAGTCTTAAATCTGTAATTTGACAGGACTGAACACACAAAAGAAGTCCCTAAATCAGACAGGCTTTAATATTCTGTGATATTATTGCTTGATGATTCTCCACTTCTTATAAGGAATGATTACAAACTCCACATGGTAGTTACTTTCATTGTTATTGCTTTTTTAATCATCGTGTTTCTTTTTTACACTTTTCTTCTGACTTTCAAAACAAACAAACAAGAGTTCCTGAAACAGGTTGAGCCCATTAAAAAAGTGCTCCTGGAGAAGATGGAGCCTCAATCACCTCACGGTGGGCTCTGTACAACATGGCAGCTGCTGTTTGGGAAGTCCTTGAAGCCATAGGGCTAAGAATAGAATAAAAACCAGGCCACACAAGACTCCTCGGTGGGACTTCCTCTGCCCATAGGTGTAGAAAAGACACAATGTAATGCCAGGTGCCCCAACTACACCAGGTTCCCAAGTTTACGGAAAGGCTGAGCACAGCAGCTACTGGCCTCAAGGACTGCATAGCCCGCGGCAGCCTCACGCTCTGAATTCACATCAGCTGCAGAGCCACAGAGCTAAAGTGGTCAGTTGTGGGCCACACGGTGCAATGCAGGTTCAGAGGCGCTGCGCTCTATCTTGGGCAAGGAGTGCTGAAGCGACTCAATGGAGGCCAGAATCTGAAAGAGAAGACAGAGGGTTTCACTCAGAACAAGCATCTCACAACATGCTATCTTAGCCGAGGGAGGTTCAAAATGCTATCGTAAGTACAGCTGGCCTAGCTCTAAAAGTGACCCAGTAACAATAGTACTAAAGCTGCCAGAGCAGCTACAGAGTCTGTTTCATCTTTTTTTCAGAAAAGCACAATCCCATCCTTTTGGCTTTGCTGTTGAATAGGCACAAAATATAAGAACTCGAAGTCCATAGAAACTCAGAAAGAAGTTTTGTCTCTCTTCACGTGACACAGATGAAGAGAGAAAATGTGTAAATCTGCACTTTGCTGTTCTCATTTTTTCCCCCTTTTTATATCTCCATGAAGCAGAATGATGATGTACGTTAGATGAAGATTTGTTATATGAAGATTTGAGTGGTGCGGTGGCCTAGAGGTGGAGCTCTCACCTCACAATCAAGGAGGCTGTGAGTTTGATCTTAGGTAGAGGCAGCTATTTCTCTCTGGGCACAATGAGAATTTATCTGCTGAATAAAATTCCGCATTGGTGACAGGAAGGACATCCAGCCAGTCAACACTCTGCTCCATTCAGTTGCCCAGACTCCACACTGCAAGGGGTTATGGGGTCATAAAAAAGGTGGTGATGATGATATGAAGAGTGATTTATGTCTCTTAACTGTTCTCTGACCTTGGAGTTTTGGTTCATTTTTTAGAAAGAAGTTATATGTTAAAAAGAACACAGAGACACACTGCAATTGCATTGGCCTTCCTCAGAATCAAATGTCCTAGGAGGAAAACATGAAGGTGAAGTCAGGTATGGTAGCAGTTTATATAGTTATATATGGAGATGAGTTTCATCTTCATCCTGAAGATGAAACTCAAATACTTTGGCCACCTAATGAGAAGGAAGGACTCACTGGAGAAGAGCCTAATGCTGGGAAAGATTGAGGGCAAAAGAAGAAGGGGACGGCAGAGAACGAGGTGGCTGGATGGAGTCACTGAAGCAGTAGGCATGAGCTTAAATTGACTCCAGAGGATGGTAGAGGACAGGAAGGCCTGGAGGAACGTTGTCCATGAGGTCGCAATAGGTCGGACACGACTTCGCAACTAACAACATGGAGATGAGATGGTCAAAAGAGGAAAATGAATCTTTCTCTTTCATAACACTATGATATTTAATCAGCAACTTTAGGACACATGCAATACACGTAGTCCTCCACTTCCAGCCACAATTGACCCCAAAATTTATGTTGCTAAGGGAGAAATTTGTTAAATGAGCTTTGCCCCATTTTATGACTTTTCTTCCCACATTTGTTAAGGGAATCATTGCAGTTGTTAAAATTAGAAACACCGTTGCTAAGTGAATCGGGCTTCCCCACTGACTTGGCTTGTCAGAAGATCGCAAAAGAGAATCACATGACTGTGGGACACTGCAACCGTCATAAATGCGAGTCAGCTGTCAAGCATTCGAATGTAAATCATGTAACCATGGGGGTGCTGAAATGGTCATAAGTGTGAAAAATGGTCATAAGTCACTTTTTTCAGTGCCGTTGTAACTTCAAGCAGTCACTAAACGAACTGTTGTAAGTTGAGGACTATCTGTAAAGCATTTCTTCATAGAACGCATAATTAACTTGATGGACAAGAGTGCATGGAAAGCTGTACAGCAACAGCCTGAAGGCTCATCCTAATCCAGCCAGTATCTCTTGTCCACCAAAGCAGCAGGTAAGAGCAATAATAGTATTTTTGGCTTGCATTTCCCAGCAATTGAAAATCAAATAATAATAATATATTGATGAATATAACTGGTATGATTAGTGTCTTTATCTTTCAAAGGTTTTTCTATTGGCTTTCATGACAAAAGTTACCTCTCATCTTTAAAAGGTAAAGGATCCCCTTTGTGCTAGTCGTTCCTGACTCTAGGAGGCGGTGCTCATCTCCATTTCAAAGCCAAAGAGCCAGCATTGTCGTCTCCGACATCATGTGGCCAGCATGGCTAGACGTCTCCGTGGTCATGTGGCTGGCATGACTAAACGCCGAAGGCGCACGGAACGCTGTTACCTTCCCACCAAAGGTGGTGCCTATTTTTCTACTTGCATTTTTACGCGCTCTCGAACTGCTAGATTGGCAGAAGATCTTCAAAAGAGGAACAGGCAAATCCATGTACACATGCTCTGTACCTCTGCATGCTAGATTGCTGGAGATACTTTCTGCCAAGATATTTGGCCGATTAGTTTCTCAGAGATATAAATTTGGCCATCAGCTAAAACGTCACCCTGATTGATGGATTTTACATCACAATCCCTTAAGCTCTCACCTGAGGGAAGAGGGGTCTTTCTTCACGACTGAATTTAAGGCAATCACTCATTAGCCTGCGCATGGCTTTGGGGCAATTGCTTGGCACCTTGCTAAGGTCAGGCGACAGATATCCCCGACCAACCATGAATATGATCTAGAAGAACAAGAGAGATGCAGTGTTATTTAAAAACGATGTAGGAAAACTGTGCAGAGTTTCTGACATTATTTCCAAGGCCCCCCCCTCCCCAATAGCTCCAGATCACATGACCGGTAGAAAGGAAAAGTTGAATGGAGGAGTTGGCAGCATTCCACACCATGGCCCAAAGAAAGACAATGGAGAAATTTTCCAGGTATGTTTCTGGTTTTGGGCTGGATAATTCCCAATTTTGAACATGAACTTTCTAATAAAAAGAGCCAGCGTTGTCCGAAGATGTCTCTGTGGCCAGCATAGCTAAATGCCAAAGGCGCATGGAACTCTGTATCTGAATACGATAGGGCAGTGATGGCGAACCTATGGCATGCATGCCACAGGTGGCACGCGGAGCCATTTGTCAGGGCACGGGAGACACTGCCCTGTCAGCTGGCCAGCCCGCATGTGCGCAATGGCTAGCTGAGTTCACCCTTTTTTAAAGCCATTTTTCACCCTCCCCAGGCTCCAGAGCCTTTATAGGTGCCTGCGGAAGGCAAAAAGAGCCCCCCCCCCCCCCCGCCCATGGAGGCCCTTCGGAGGTTTCATGAGCTTCCCTGAAGCCTCTAGAGCGCAAAAAACCAGCCCTACGGGCAAGCTAGAAATTCAAAAACGGACTTCCGGTTTGCTCGGAGGGTCATTTTGACTGTTCCAGAGGCTTCAGGGAAGCATCCTGAAGGTCCCTCAAGCCTCCGGAGGGCTTCCGTGGGGGCGGGGGAGGCTGTTTTCGCCCTCCCCAGGCTCCTATAAAGCCTCTGGAGCCTGGGGAAGGCAAAAAAAAGCATGCAAACAATGGGGGGGTCGCGCCTGTAATGCACGCATGCGCACTGGGGGGGTCGCGTATTGCATTATGGGTGCGGCACACCCGCACACGACCCCCCTGCGTTCCCCCCCAGGTACGCGAGCCAAAAAAGGTTCACCATCACCGAGATAGGGTATTGATGGTGAACCTTTTCAGCACAGAGTGTCCAAACCGGAACGTGTGTGAATGCGTGCGCCAGAGCGCCTGAAGACCAGTTGGCCGGCACGAGCCTGTCTGTTTTGGGGCCGTTTTTAGGCCATATTTCAGGCCATTTTTTCGGGCCATTTTCAGGGTGAAAAAGAGCCTGAAAATGGCCTGAAAAACGACCGTTTTGGCCATTTTCCGATGCTCCGGTGCCCGCGAAGACCAGCTGGTGATGGTGCGGGTGCCCACAGAGAGGGCTCTGCGTGCCACCTCTGGCATGCATGCCATAGGTTCACCATCAGGGAGATAGGATCTCTCCTTGAAGAATACTTCAGAGGGAGATCAGACCACAGGCAGAAGATGAGGAGACCCAGCAAAGACCTTGGCTACCTTCAGAATCCCTTGAGCCCCTTCTATTGGCTCCATTAAATAGCCAGCGAGGACCATTTGAAAAGGATTTAGGACACAGGAGGTGGGTGAACCCAGTATTCCCTTCCTTCCTTCCTTACCTGGTCCCGATTGTTGATATGACTATACGGAAGAGTCCCGGAGAGCAGCTCATAGAGGACGACTCCATAGGAGTAGACATCTGACTGGAAGCTGTAAGGATTGGGGTCCTGCATTCGAATCACTTCTGATGCCTGAGGGGGTCCAGTGGGAAGGCATTAAAGATTTGCAGATGGGGTAAGCCAAACCTTTCTACTTTCTAGAGAAAGAACACTGTCTGTTTTCTGCTACCTATCTCTTCTCCTCTCTCTCCCAACCCTGGCCTGTTTCAAAGCTTTACCTCCCAACATACACACCATCCAGAGAATGGAACCGCTGGGTTGTTCCACTTGCTGTGAGCCACTCCAACGTGTCTTCACTGTGGCAAGGCCAAAATCACCAATCTTCACTGTCAAGCCTTCGTGCAGGAAGATATCTGGCAGCCGCAGGTGAAGGAACTTCACAGGTATCTTGGCCTGAGTAGTTAATCACTTGTCCAACAAGCAGCACCATTTATCTATCCCTGACCTCATTTTCCCAAAGTCTCACTTTTATCTCATGCAGTATCTTGGAAATACTTACAGTTTAGGAGCTCCAAGTACAAACCCTCTTTTTTTTTCTATTCTGACATGCTGTGGCTCTTAGGTAACTAATTCATTCAGGTTTCCTTAAAAAAAGGATTCCCACCCACGGCTGAACAGATGCAAGAGAAGGATACTATTAGATTTGAGGTCCCGGTGGATTATGTTCTTAGCATGAAGGTAACTGGGGAAAAGAGACAATGAGTTAAAGCAATAGCAATAGCACTTAAACTTGCATACCGCTTCACAGTGCTTTACAGCCCTAAGTAGTTTACAGAGTCAGCAAATTGCCCCCCAACAATCTGGGTCCTCATTTTACCGACCTCAGAAGGATGGAAGGCTGAGTCAACCTTGAGCCTGGTGAGACTTGAATTGTCAAACTGCTGGCAGCCGGCAGAAGTAGACTGCAATACTGCATTCTAACCACTGCACCATCATGGTTCTCCTCTTACCACCTTTTCTTTACATCATCATTCGTAGGTATGCCTCCCACTTTTCCGTCTGCCTCCCTGCATGTATATTGGGCATACATTACATGGAGGAAGTGATTATTATTTCTTTGTGCTTAACTTTTCTGATTCAGGCATCTCGCCATTCAATACAGGGCCACTTCTGTTGTATTAGATCCATTTCTCAGAGCTCAGATCCCATGAACAAGGACGTGGCTCTCAGGTTATGACCTCTTCTTCAGGAACTGTTTAAATTTGTGGCAGTGCTGGACAAAGAGTCCTGGTGATGGGCCCTCAGCATTCCAGCCATTGCAATGTCCCAGCGGTCATGAGACTACATCTGGATGCTTGGCACCTGGCTCACATTGTTGTAGCCAGCCGCAGTCACATGACTGCAATTCCCGATATTTCCTGCCGGCTTTCCACAAACAAAATCAATAGGGGTACCGACAAAAAGTCAGACGTCACAGTCACATGAGCGTCTGGCATAAGGACAACAGGACTGCCTGCCATTGCCTTCCCTAAGTGATGTGGTCATGTGACATCACACTTTATAATACACTCTTTGGTACTGGTACTTTTGATCCTAATTGCTGTTGGAACCCAAGGACTACGTATAGTCTCTTCTCCATCTGCGATACTTATTTCAAACCCAGTGGAGTCTTATCACCTCTGCCTACAGTTGGTTGGATGTTGTGGAGTTCAACATAATCCTACAGTCCAGGTGCCGATTCTCTAGGCCAGTGATGGCGAACCTATAGCACGCGTGCCATAGGTGGCACGCGGAGCCATTTGTCAGGGCACGCCAGGCGCAAACCGGAAGTTCAGGAATGGACTTCCGGTTTGCTCGGAGGGTCGTTTTGACTGCTCCGGAGGCTTCAGGTAGCGTCCTGAAGGTCCCTCAAGCCTTCGGAACACTCAAAACAACCCTCCGAGCAAACCGGAAGTCACTTCCGGTTTGCTCAGAGGTTCATTTTGACTGCTCCAGAGGCTTCAGGGAAGCGTCCTGAAGGTCCCTCAAGCCTCTGGAGGGTTTCCGGGGTGGGTGGGAGAGGCTGTTGTTGCCCTCCCCAGGCTCCTATAAAGCCTCTGGAGCCTGGGGAGGGCAAAAAAAGCATGCAAAAATGGGGTGGAGTGCCTGTAGTGCACGCATGCGCACTTGGAGGGGTCGCACATTGCATTATGGGTGCGGCACGCCCAAACAGTAACCCCCTGCGCTCCCCCCACTTATGGCACACGAGCAAAAAAAGGTTCGCCATCGCTGCTCTAGGCTGTGCCAATAACACCAGGAATATTGTAGTCCAGCCTTCCTCAACCTAGGTATTTGTCAACCCTGTAGCTGACCTGACCGCAGCCATTTTCAGGCTTCAGTGTTGCCACACTGGAGCTGAGGATGGTGGGGGGCGGGGGGGAGATTAGAGATAGCTGGGGTTTTACAGCTAAACTAAAACATTTTTTCCCTGGGAACCAAGGACATTCTAACACCCGGCCAGAGAGGAGGAGGATCGATGTTACCAGGTGACCGGACGGCACCTTGATTGGATGATGTGACTGATGGTTTGATGAACGTACCTTGTCTTTTTATATACACTGAGCGCATATGCACCAAAGA